>NW_026691594.1:2406162-2707197 GCF_020826845.1 Diceros bicornis minor
TTTCAGGATAATCCTATACAGATATAAACAAGAGTTTGTCTCCAAACTGGAATTTCATTTTATGGATGTTACATATACTGTCTCCCAGCCGTACTGAAATTTTAAAACCTCTCCATTGAGAATGTTACTAACAGATATTCTTCACCTGTGTTAAGCAATAGTGTTCATCATGATATGCTAGTGAGACCCTGAACGCAGATTGAACTGCAGTGTATTTGAAGTCACTTATGAAAATGACCCTAAACAGTTGTAAGCAGAAGTTATCTTCACGGTATACTTTCATTAAATGGATGTGATAGAGCTTTTTCCTGAGCTGTGGTGAAAAGTGTCAACTCTCATGGGAAGGTGTTCCTAATCGCTACTGGCAGAGTAGGTTTAACAGTGGTGTTTTTTCTTTACATCAGGGAGGAAGCCTGAGGGCAGGCAATGAAATTCAAAGGTGAGAATGCAATTGACAATATGATCGAAAGAAGCTAAAAGCAGTGATTTCCTCCACAGAGTACTTACATGGAATGGATGTAAGGAATAGGTTTTCCTAGCTGCAGTGAAAAGTTTACAAGCTCTCAGAGGAAGATCATCCTTAAAGATTCCTGCAAGGCGAGTTAAGAAACACTTTCTTGTATTACATGGGATAGAGAGCCTGAGCGAAGGTCGTTAACTGCAGTGATCTAAAGGCAATATGCAGGCTGATCCCATAAAGAGACAAGCCACAGATTTTCTCCATATTTCACTTTCATTTTATGGATGTTATAGATACACTCTCCTAGCTGTACTGAAATTTTAAAACATCTCAGATGAAGATGTTACTTACAGATATAGGCCACATGTGTTAAGCTATAATGTTTGTCATGATATGTTCATGAGAGCCTGAAGGTGGGTTGAACTGTAGTGTATTAAATGTCTCTTCTCAAGATGATCCTAAAGAGCTACTAGCAGGAGTTTCTCTGAAGATTCAACTTGAATGGAATGGATGTTAAATATAATCAGCAAAACCTGTAATAATACTTTGAAAGCTCTCATACAAAGACGTTCCTTACAGCTACTGGCAAAATTGGTTAAGCAGTGGTGTTTTGTCTCTATATTAGTGAAGGAAACATCATTGCAGGCAATGAACAGCAAAGAGGAAAAGGCAATTTACTATATGATCCTAATACCTAAAAGGAGGAGTTTTTCTGCACAGAGTATGTTCACGGAATGGATGTTGGAGATATACTCTCCCAGCTGCAGTGAAATGTTTAATAGATCTCAGAGGAAAATCCTCCTCAGAGATACTTGCATGCTGAGTTCAGCAAACATTTTCTTGCATGTCTTGGGAGAGAGAGCCTGAGTGAAGGTCGTTAACCGCAAAGAGGGAAAAGGCAATTTGCAAGAAGATCCTATATAGATACAAGGCAGAGATTTTCTCCACACTTGACTTTCATTTTATGGATGTTATAGATACTCCACCCTAGCTGAAATGGAACTGTTAAACTTCTCATATGAAGATGTAACCTATGATATTGGCCACCTGTGTTAATCAGTAGTGTTCATCATAATGTGCTACTCAGACCCCGAATGCAGATTGAACTGCAGTAATTAAAAGACTCTTCTCAAGATGATCCTAAACACCTACAAGCAGGAGTTGCTCTGAACAGTCAACTTTTATTGAATGGATGGTAATGATAATCTGCACCACCTGTAGTGATAGTTGGACAGCTGTCACAGGACGTTGTTCCTAACAGCTACTTTCAAACTTGTTTGAGCAGTGGTGATTGGTCTTTCGGTTGGCAAGGGAGCCTCAGTGCAGGCAATGAGCGACAAAGAGGAAAAGGCACTTGAACATATCCTAACATGTTAACCTTAAGAGTTTCTCACCACAGAGTAGGTTCATGGAATGAATGTTAGCGAAATACTCGCCCCACTGCAGTGGAAAGTTTAAAAGCTCTCAGAGGCAGATCCTCCTGTAAAGTACTTGGAAGCAGAGGTCAGCAAGAACTTTCTTGCTTTACATGGGAAAGAATTCCTGATTGAAGGTAGTTAACGGCAATGTTGATAAAGGCAATTATCAGAATAGTCGTATACAGATAGAAGCAAGAAATTTTATACATACTGGACTTTCGTTTTATGGATGTTATAGATACACTCTCCCAGTGGTAATGAAATTTTAAATCCTCTCATATGAAGCTGTTACTAACAGATGCTGGCAAGCTGTGTTAAGCAATAATGGTCATCATGATATGCTAGTGAGACCCTGAATACAGATTGAACTGCAGTGTATTTAAATCCACTTAAGAACACGATCATAAACACTTACAGAGGAGGCTTTCTTCACGGTGTACTTTCATTGAATGGATGTGATACAGCTTCTTTTCGAGCTGTGGTGAAAAGTGGAAACTCTCCTAGTAAGGTGTTCCTAACAGCCACTGGCAAAGTAGTTTTGGCAGGGGTGTTTTCTTTTATATCAGGAAGGAAGCCTGAGTGCATGCAATCAGCTGCAAAGATGAAAAGGCACTTTACGACATGATCCTAAAAAGCTAAAAGGAAGTGCTTTCCTCCACAGAGAACTTACATGGAATGGATGTTACAGATATTCTCTTGCAGCTGCAGTGCAAGTTTACAAGCTCTCAAAGGAGGATGCTGCTTAAAGCTCCTTGCCAGCTGAGTTCAGCAAGTAGTTTCTTGCCTTACATAGGAGAGAGAGCCAGAGTGACGGTCGTTATCTACAATGATGGAAAAGGCAACTTGCGGGAGGATCCTATACACATACCAGGCAGAGATTTTCTGCACACTTGACTTTCATTTTATGAATGTTACAGATCCTCTCTCCCAGCTGTAGTGACAAGTTTAAAAGCCCTCCAAGGAAGAACTGACTTACAGCTACAGGGCTGTTGAGTTCAGAACGGGTGTTGTTCCATTATATTTGAGGGAAAGCCTGAGTGCAGGCCATGAAGATCGATGATTGAAAAATTCACTCATCAAGATGATCCTCAACAACTAAGAAGAGTTTTATTCCACCGTGTATGTTATTTCAATGGATGTTATAGATACTTTCTCCCAGCAGTAGTGAAAAGGATCAAAGCTGTCTTCGGAAGATCTTACTTACAGCTAATGGCAACCTTTGCTCAGTAAGAACATTCTCTCATATACTGTGTGAGAGAGCCTGAGTAAATGTCGTGAGCTGCAATGTTTGAAAAAGTACTTTTCAGTGCAGATGCTAAACAGGTACAAGCAAGTGTTTTTCTCCACACTGTGCTTTTCATAAATCGATATTAGATATATTCTCTTCCTTGTGTAGTGAAAAATTTAAACCCTCTCATAGCAAGATGCTCCCAACAGCTACTGGCAAACTGAGATCAATGAGCACATTCTTTCGTTCCATGTAAGAGAAAGCCTGAATGAAAGACGCGAACTGCAACTTTTGAAAAGGGACTTTTCAAGACGATCATAAACAGATTTAAAAAAGGAGTCTTTCTTCACACTATACTTTCGTTCAATGGATCTTACAGATAATCTGTACCAGTTGTAGTGAAAAGTATAAAAGGTCTCATTAGAGTATGTTCCCTAGAGCTACTGGCAAGCAGAGTTCAGCAGAAGTGCTCTTTCAATACATTGGATAGAAACCTGAGTGTAGACTATTAACAGCATATTTGTGATATCAGTCATGTGTCCTTAGTGAGATTACTCATATATTTATGTGTGACATCACTCCCATTGTTATGAGTGACATCGCACCAATAGTGTGACATCACTCCCATTGCTATCTGTGACATGAGAGACATGTAACTTGTAACATCACACCCATTGTGTTCATGTGATATCATACTCTATGTTAAGCGTGATGTGACACACTTGGCTATGGGTAACATCACACCCCTTGTGTGTGTGTAACAACATCCTCCTTGCGTGTCACATCTCATCAATTGTGAATGACATCAACCTTGTCATATGATATCAAACCATTAGTATGTGTGGTGTCACTCCCAGTATTATGTATGACATCACACCAATTGAGTGTGGCATCACTCTCATAGTGTTTGACATCACTCCACTGGTGTGTGACATGGCTCATATTTTGTGTCTGACATCACTCCAATCGTTCTGTGTGACATCACACCCATTTTGGTACATCACACACTTTGAGCAGGATAAAACTAGGTTAGCCTGTCACATCTCTCAAATTGTGTGATATCACTCCCGTTGTGTGAGGGCAGTCATTTTGTTAACTTAGATATAACATCCACAGTTTTGTATGAAATCATTCCCAGCTTTCTGTGAAGTCTCTCACATTTTACTCTGACTTATATCCCTATTTGTGTTTTATGTAACTCTCATTGTTATGTATGAATTCACACTCATTTTCCTTAGAGATACCACACCAAATGTCCATGATATCACCAGATTGGTGTGTGCTTTCACACACTTTGTGTGTCTGACCTCACTCAATGTCTGTATGACATCACACCAATGGTGTATGTGTGATAGTGCTCACATTTATGTGTGAAAACACACACATTGATATGTCTGACACCATTCACATTTTTGTGACATAATTCACATTTTTATGTATGACATCACACCTGGTGTGTGTGTGACAACATTCACATATGTTGACATCACAGCGATTGTGTGTGACATCACTCGAATTTACCATATGAAATGGCTATTGTTAAGTGTCATGTCACACCCAATATTCTGTGTGATGTCACATTAATTCTCGAGGACATCACTCTACTAGTGTTGTGACATCACTCCCATGGAGTCTCTGTGACTTCATTTATATATTTTGGGTCACATCTTTCTGTTATGTGTGATATCACGCCTGTTGTGTTGTATGACATCAGTCCAATAGTGTGACCTCACTCCCACATATGTGTGACACCAGTCACATGTCCTTTGTGATATCACTCACATGTTTATGTGTGACCTCAGTCTCATTATGTGTGACATCACATCAATAGTGTGACATTACTCCCACTATGTGTGACATCAGTGACATGTCCCTAGTGACATAATTCACATTATGAAGTGTGACATCACTCCCGTTGTGTGCATGTGATATCACTCCCACTGTTTTGCGTGGCGTGACCACATGCTTCTTGGTGACATCACATCAATTGTTTGAGAGTGACAACATCCTCATTGTGTGTCACACCACAACACTTGTGCGTGACATCAACCTTAATTCCCGTATGATATACCAACCATTATTATGTGTGGTGTCACTCCCAATATTATGTATGACATCACACCAATTGAGTGTGCAATCACTCTGGTAGTATTTGACATCACTCCAACGGAGTGTGAAGTGGTTTACATTTTGTGTCTGACATCACTCCAATCGTTATGTGGGACATCACATCCATTTTGGGACATCACACAACATGAGTATGCTAACACTACGATAGACGGTCACATCTCTCAAGCTGTGTAATATCACTCCCATTGTGTGTGGTGGCAGTCATATTCTTAACTGGGTGTTGTGACACCCACTGTTATGTACGAAGTCACTTCCAGGTTTCTGTGAAATCACTCACATTTTACTCTGACATATCGCACTTGTGTGTTTTGTGTAACTCTCATTGCTATGTGTGAATATTCACTCATTTTCCTTAAAACACCAATCCCATTTTCTGTGACATCACCAGGTTAGTGTGAGCCTTCACACACATTGTGTGTCTGACAGCACACCAATGGTGTACTTGTGAAAGGGCTCATATTTGTGATTGAAAATATACCCAATGATATGTGTGACACCATTCACTTTTTTGTGACATAAGACAAGACACATTTTCATGTATGACATCACATATATTATGAGCGTGAAAACATTCACAGATGTTGATATCACACCAATTGTGTGTGACATGAATGCAATTTAGCATATGAAATCGCTATTGTTACCTGTGATGTTACTTCCAATATTCTGTGTGACGTCACACTAATTCTTGAGGACATCACTCTACTACTGTTGTGACATGACTCTCATGGTGTTTCTGTGACTTCACTCATATATTTCGAGTGACATCTCTCTGTTATTTGAGACAACATTCCTGTTGTGTTTATGACATCACACCAATAGTGTGACATCACTGACACACGTCTGACATCAGTCGCGGGTCCTCTGCTGTAGTACTCACCTGTTTCTGTGTGACATCACTCACATTATGTGTGACATATGAATTGTGTGACAACACTCTCACTACTATGTGTGACATCGTCGTATCCCTTTTGACACAACTCACATTTTATAGTGTGACATCACTCCCATTGTGTGCATGTGATATTACTCCCATCATTATGAGTGACATGACACACACGGTTATCGGTGACATCACACCACTTGTGTGTGACAACATCCTCACCTTGTGTCACATCACATCAATTGTGTGTGACATCAAACTTAATTAGCATATGATATCCCAACTGTTGTTATGTTGGTGTCACTGCCATTATTATGTATGACATCACACCAATTGAGTGTGGCATCACTCCAACATCGTGCTTGCAACATCATTCACATTTTGTGTGCGACATCACTGCAATCATTATGTGTGACATCACACCCTTTTTTAGACATCACAAAGCTTGATTGTGATAACACGAGGATAGGCAGTCACATCTCACATATTGTGTGATATCACTCCCATTGTGTGTGACGGCAGTCATATTATTCAGTGTGATGTGACCTCTGCTCTTATGTACGAAATAACACTTAGGTGTCTGTGAAATCTCTCACATTTTACTCTGACTTAAATCCCACATGTGTGTATTGTGTAACTCTCATTATATGTGAATTCACACTCATTTTCATGAGAGAAACCATCCCCATTGTCTGTGACTTCACCAGGTTGGTGTGTGCCTTCACACACATTGTGTGTCTGACCTCACTCAATGTGTGTGTGACATCACACCAATGGTGTAGGTGTGACAAGGCTCACATTTGTGTGTGAAAACACACCCATTGATATCTGTGACACCATTCACCTTTTTTGTAACACAATTCACATTTTTATGTATGACATCGCACCTATTGTGTGTGACAACTTTCACATATGTTGAAATCAAACCAATTGTGTGTGGGTTAGGGTTAGTGTTAGCATTAGGTTTAGAGTTTTGGTTAGGGTTATGGTTAGGGATAGGGCTAGGGTTTAGGGTTAGGGCTAGGGCTGGGGCTAAGGCTAGGGTTAGGTTTAGTGTTAGGCTTATGGCTAGGGCTAGGTTTAGGGTTAGGGCTAGGGTTAGGCTTGCAGGTAGGGTTAGGACTAGGGCTATGTTAGGTTTAGGGCTAAGGCTAGGGTTAGTGCTAGGTTTAGGGTTATTGTCAGGGTTATGGATAGGGCTAGGGTGTGGATTAGGGCTATGATTAGGGTTAGGTTTAGCATTGAGTTTAGGGCCAGTGTTAGTATTAGGGTTAGGGCTAGGGTTATTGTGAGGGTTAGGGTTAGGGTTATGATTACTGCTAGGGCTAGGCTTATGGCTACGTTTAGTGTTATGGTTAGGTTTAGTGTTAGGCTTAGGGTTAGTGTTATGGTCGGGGTTATATCTAGGGCTAGGATTAGGATTAGGTTTAGTGCTAGGTTTAGGGCTAGGGCTACTGTTAGCTCTAGACTTAGATATAGGGCTAGTCTAGGGCTAGTGTTAGGTCTAGAGCTAAGGCTAGTCCTAGTGTTATGGCTAGCATAGCCTTAGGGTTACAGTTATGGTTAGGGCTAGGTCTAAGTCTAGGGCTAGGGCTAGCATTAGGGCTAGGGCTAGGGCTATGGTTAGGGCTATGGTTAAGGTTAAGTTTATGTTTAGGCTTAGTCCTAGTGTTGGTGTCAAGGTTAGGGTTCTTGTTAGCTTCAGGTTCGGATTTGTGTTCGGGTAAGGGTTTGGGTTCGTGTTTGGCTTCTGGTTTGGTGAGGTTTAGGGTGAGGCTTAGGGGTGAGAGTCAGTTTTAGGGTTAGAGTGAGGGTTAAGAATATGATTAGGATTAAGTCTGTGCTATGGTTAGGGATAGGTTACAGATTAGGGTAAGGATTAGTGTTAGCTTTAAGGTTATGTTAGTGATAGCACTAGGGCTAGGGTTAGGGTTAGGTTTATGGATAGGATTTGGGTTAGCGTTAGGATTAATACCCCGTTTAGGGTTAGGGTTACACATAGTGGTAGGTGTTGGCTTTGGGCTACAGTTCGGTTTAGTGTTAATGTTATGGCTAGGGCTAGATTGAGCATTAGGGTTAGTGCCATGGTTAAGTTTAGTGCTAGGGTTAGGGTTAGAGTTAGGTCTAGGTCTAGCATTTGGTTAGTGCTATGGCTAAGATTATAGTTTGGTTTAGGGTCATGGTTTGTGTTAGACTTAGTGGCAGGGGTACTGTTAGGTTTAGTGTTAAGGGTTGAGCTATGGGTTAGGAGTGAGAGAGATCGGTTTAGGGTCATAGTTCGGGTTAGGATTAGCATTAGTGTTGTGGTTATGGTTAGGGATAAGATTAGTGTTAGAGTTAGGTTTAGGGCCAGGGCTCGGGTTAGGACTAGGGTTACACTTAAGGCTAGGGATAGGTCTGTGATTAGGGTTAGTGTTAGGGCTAGTGTAAGGGTCCGGTCTAGGGCTGGGTTAGGATTAGCTCTAGGGCAAGTGTTAAGGTTAACATTGTGCTTAAGGTTAGGTTTTGGCATAAGGCTAGGTTTAGGCTTAATGTTGGGTTAGGCTTAGGTTTGGGGTATGGGTAGCAATTTTGGTTGTGGTTGTGGTTAGGGTCACTGTTAGGGCTTGGGGCTGGGTTAAGAACAGATTTCTGGTGAGTCTTAGGGCTAGACTAAAGGCTAGGGTTAGGGTTAGTTTTAGGGTTATGCTTGGGGTAGGTTTAGTGTTTGGGTGAGGGTCAGGGGTATGGTTAGCATTAGGATTAAGTTTTGGGAAAGGCTTAGGTTGAGGTCTAGGGTTAGAGCTAAGGTTAGATTTAGGGTTAGAGTTCAGTTAGGTTTATGGCTATGGTTAGTCTTAGGGCTAGGGTTAGTGCTAGGATGCTGGTTAGGGCTAGGGCTGGGGCTGGCTTTTGGCTTATGGCTATGTCTAGGATTAGGGTTAGTGTTAGGGTTAATGTTGCGTGCGTTAGAGTTTGGGTTATGGGTAGCGTCAGGGTTAACTTTAGGGTTATGTGTAAGGTTAGCTTTATATTTAGGGTAATTGTGGGGCCGGCCTTGTGGCTTAGGGGTTAAGTGCGTGGGCTCCACTGCTGGTGGCCCAGGTTTGGCTCCTGGGTGCACACCAACGCACCACTTCTCTGGCCATGCTGAGGCCGCGTCCCACATACAGCAACTGGAAGGATGTGCAGATATGACATACAACTATCTACTCTGGTTTTGTGGGAAAAAAAATTAGCGTGAGCCTTAAGGTGACAGGTAGGAGTAGCAGTAGAGTTAGGGGTAAGGTTAGAGTTGGGTTTGAGTTAGGGTTATGGTTGGGCTAGGGTTAGTGTTTGGGTTAGGGCTACTGTTAGTGTTAGCATTAAGGTTAGGGCTATGGCTAGAGTTAGGGCTATGGTTAGGGCTAGAGTTAGGCTTAGGGTTAGGGTTAGCATTAGTGTTAGGGCTAGTGTTAGACATAGGGTTAGGCTTAGCACCAGGGCTAAGGATACGGCTAGGGTTAGTGTTAGTTCTAGGACCAGGTCTAGGGTTACTGTTAGGGTTAGAGTATGGGTTAGGGCTAGGGTAAGGGTTAGGGTTAAGGCTATGTTTAGGGTTAGGCTTAGGTTTAGGACTAGATTTATGCCCGTGGTTAGGGTTAGGGTTAGGACGAGGGCTTATCTTGGGGTTAGGGCTAGGGCTAGGATTAGGTCATGGTCAGCATTAGGGTTAGGGCTACTGTTGGGTTAGGGTTAGGGTTACGGTTGTCGTTAGGGTCAGGTCTACGGCTAGGATAGAAGTTAAGCCTATGTTTAGGGTTATGGTTAGGTTTATGTTTACCGTTACAGTTATGGTTAGTGGTAGGTCTCGTGTTAGGCTCAGGTCTCTGTCTAGCATTCGTTTGGGTTAGCCCTAGGTCTATGGCTAAGTTTAGGGTCAAGTTTAGGTTTACTGTTAGTGCTAGAACTAGGTTTAGGTTTACGTTTAGGGGTAGGGTTAGAGTTACAGCTAGGATTAGGGTAGGGTTAGGGTTACGGCTAGGGTTAGAGTTAGGTCTACGGTTATGGTTAAGGGTATGATTGTGTTAGGTTTAGATTTAGTGCTAGATTTACGGGGAGGTCTAGCGTTAGGGTTAGTGTTAGGACAAGGTTTAGGGTTAGGTCTAGGTTTAGGCCTAGGATTAATGTTATGTTTAAGCTTTGGATTTGGGTTAGGTTGATAACTACAGTTAAAGTTAGGTCTAGAGTTAGTGCTACAGCTAGGGTTAGGGCTAGGGCTGGTCTTCGGTTTAGGGTTAGGGCTAGGGTTCAGATTATGGTAGGGTTAAGGTTAGTTTTGGGCTAGGGTTAAGACTAGAGCTAGAGCTAGGGCTATCGTTGGGTTACGGCTAAGTTAGGGATAGCGTTAGGGCTAAGGCTATGCTTAGAATAAAAGTTAGGGTTAGGATTAGTGTTATGGTTATGGTTAGGGATTGTTTAGGTTTTCAGTCAAGTTTAGGGGTAGGGGTTGGAGTAGAGTAAGGGTTAGGCTAGGATTAGGGCTAGTATAGTGGTAAGAGTTGGGTTAGGGTTTGGGTTAGAGGAGTGGTAGACTTAGAGGTAGGGTGAGGGTTGGGTTAGGGTTAGCGTTACGGTGAGTGTTAGGGCTGGTGATAGCATGAGAGTTAACCTTAGGGCTAGAGTTAGGGTTAGGGCTAGGATTATGCTCAGGGCTAGGGTTGAACCTAGCATTAGAAGTAGGGTTAAGAGTAGGTCTAGGATTAGTGTTATGGTTAGAATTATGGGTTGGTACAATTTTAGGGCTACACCTAGGGTTAGTGGGATCTTAAAGTTACGTTTAGGGTTAAGGTTTGGGTTAGGTATAGGCCTAGGGTTAGTGTGAGGTTCAGGGCTAGTTTCATGATTAGGACAAGGGTTAGTGTTAGGGTTTGGACATCGGCTAGTGTTGACACAGGGTTTAGGTCTAGGATTAGGACAGTGTTAACATTAGGGTTATCGTTAGCGTTAGGTTCACCTCTAGGCTAGGGTTGGGGTTAGGCCTAGAGCTAGAGTTAGAGTTAGGATAAGTTTTGGGTTAGTTCTAGAGCTAGGGTTAGGTTTACTTTTAGTGGTAGAGTTATTGTTAGATGTAAGTTTAGTTTAGGGGTAGGGCTAGGGCAATTGCTGGGGCTCGGTTTTTGTTAGAGATAGAGTTATAGTTAGTGTTAGGGATCAAACTAGGGTTAGAGTTGTGGCTCAGACTGGGATAAGGGTTAGGGTCAGGGTTAGCGTAGGGCTGAGTTAGAGTTAGGATTAATGTTAGGCTTAGGGGAATGGGTAGGGTTGGGGTTAGAGATGGTTTAGGGTTAAGTTTAGGGGTAGTTTTAGGGTTAGAGTTAGGGTTAGTGATAGGGCTAGTGTTAGGGTTACGGTTAGAACCAGGGCTATGGACAGGGTTAGGGTTAGCCTTAGTGCTAGAACTAGGTCTAGATTTATGATTAGGGTTAGGGTTAGGGTTAGAGCTAGTGTTAGTGTTAGGGTTAGAATTATGGCTAGGGCTAGGGCTAAGTTTAGAGTCAGATCTACGGCTAGGATTTGTGTTGGGTTAGGGCTAACGTTGAGGGTTAGGGTTAGGGTAATGGTTAGGGTTAGAGTCAGGTGTAATGGCAGATTTTGGCGTAGGATAGTGTTAGGGTTTGTCCTAGGATTTAGACTAGTGTTAGGCTTAAAGTTAGGCTAGGGCTAGGGATAGAATTAGGGCTAGTGTTATGTCTAGCACTAGCGTCAGAGTAGAGCTAGGGTTAGAATTAAGGTACGATTAGGAGTTATGCTAGGGTAAGGGTTTGGTTTAGTGTTAGGTGTAGTGTAGAGTCACGGTTAGGGCTAGGTTTAAGGTTAAAGGTAGGGTTAGTGTTAGGGGTATAGGGATGGTTTTAAAGTGGGGAATGAAGACAGCTTTTTAGTGTTATGGTTGGGTTCAGGGTTAGCATTAGTGTTTGTGCTAGGATTATGGATAGTGTTAATGTTAGGGTTAAGGTTAGAGCCAGGGCTAGGGTTAGGGATAGGTCTAGATTTAGCGCTAGGTCTAGGCTTGGGTTTACAGTTAAGGCTAGGACTATGATTAATTTTATGAATAGGGCTGGGTTAGTGTTAGGTCTATGGCAATGGTTAACCTTAAGCTTACAGATGGGGTTAGTGCTAGGGTCAGGGTTATGGCTAGGGTTATGGTTAGTGTGAGCGATAGTGCTTGTGTTAAGGTTAGGTCTAGGGCTAGAATTAATATTAGGGTTAGAGTTAGAGTTAGGGTTAGGGTTAGGGTTAGGGTTAGGTTTGAGTTTGGGTTGGAGTTGGGTTAGGGTGAGAGTTAGGGCTCAGGGTGGCGATGGACTGTTAGTGCAATGGTTAGTGTAGGACTATGGTTAGTGTTATGTTTAGGGCTAGGGTTAGCGCTAGGTCAGGGTTAGGGCTAAGGGTGTTGTTGGTTTTATGTTTAGGGCTATGGGTAGGATTAAGGTTGGGGTACGATTAGGTTAGGGTTAGCGTTAGGGGTAGGGTTAGGGGTAGAGCTGGGTTAGTGTTAGCATTTGGTTTAGGAGTAGGGATGGGGTAGGGGTGGGGTTAGTGGTCGGTTTGCCTTAGGGTTTGGTTTAGAGTTAATGGTAGGTTATGTTCAGGATTTGGATTAGTGTTAGAGTAAGGTTTAGGGTTAAGGTTAGGTTTGGTACAGGGTTAATGTTAGTTTTATGGTTAACAGTAGTGTTAGGTTTGGGGTTAAGCTTGTGTTAGGGTTAGGTTTAAGCTTAGGGATGGGGTAGGGTTTGGATTAGGATTAGGGGAGGAGTAGGTGTAGGGGTAGAGTTAGGCTTAGTGTTAGGGTTTGTGTTAGTGCTAGGACTGGGGTAAGGGTTAGTGTTAGGGTTGGCTTAAGGTTAGGTTTCGCAGAGCGTTATGTGTAGGGATAGTGTTAGGGTTAGTGTTAGCGTTAAGGTTAGGGATAAGGTTAGGGCTAGGGCTAGGGTTAGGGTTAGGGGTAGGGCTAAGGTTATGATTATGGCTAGTGCTAGGAATACTGTTAGTATTAGGGATGGAGTTGGAGTTAAGTTTGGGTTAGGGTTAGCTTTATGGTTAGTAGTAGGGTTGGGGTTAGAGTTGCATTCGAGATTGGCCTAAGGTTATGGAGGGAGTAGGGTTTCGGTTAGGGTTATGGTTAGGGGAGGAGTAGGTGTAGGGATAGGTTTAGGGTTAGTGTTAGGGTTATGGTCAGTGGTAGTTGTATGGATTGGGTTAGAGTTAGTTTTAGGGTTAGGGTTAGATTTAGGTTTACGGCTAGTGTTAGAGTTGACATTAGGGTCTAGAGCCACGGTTAGGGTTAAGGGTAGGTTTATGGTTAGGGTTAGGTCTGGGGTACAATTAGGGTTAGGTTTTGGGTTTGTCTTAGGTTTAGGGTTTACTGCTGGGTCTAGGGCTGGTTTTAGGGTTAGGCCTAGGGTTAGGGTTAGGGTTAGTGCTAGGGTTAGGGCAAGGGTTTGGGAAAGGGTTAAGGTTAGGATTAGTGTTGGGCTTAGGTTTGTGGTTGCATTAAAATGTTAATGTTAGGGTTCAGGGTAGTATTAGAGGTAGACGTAGGGTTAGGGTTAGGGTTAGCATTAGAGTTAGAGTTAGGGTTAGACTTAGGGGTAGGGTTTGGCTACGATTACGGTTATGGTTACAGTTAGGCATAGGGTTAGGGTTAGGTGTAGGGGTAGGTTTAGGGTTATGATTATGCTTAAGATTAGTGTTAGTATTATCACTAGGGATTGGGCTATGGTTAGGCTTAAGTTTAGGTTTAGGGTTTCGGTTAGGGTTGGGTTTAGGGTTGGGTTCGTGTTACCTTAAGTCTTAGGTTTTGGGTAAAGAGTGTTTTAGGGATGGGGTAGGGTTACAGTTAAGGTTAAGGGTTGTGATACGGTTAGCTGTGGGAATTGCATTAGGGTTAACATTAGGGCCAGGGCTAGAGTTAGGGCTAGGGTTAAGTTTATGGCTAGGGTTTGGTCTAGTGCTTGGACTAGGGTTAGGTTCAGTTTTACTGTTACGGTTAGTGTCAGATTTAGGGCTAGACATAGGGCTGCGCTTAGTGTTAGTGTTCTGGGTTGGGCTAAGTGTTAGGTCCAGTTTTAGAGTTAGGGTTACAGTTAGGGTTAGGTCTAGGGCTGGGGCTCGTGTTAGGATTATGGCTAACATTAGTGTTAGTGTTAAGGTTAGGGATAGTGTTAGGGGTCAGGTGAGGACATGGATTAGGGTTAGGGTTGGGGCTGGGTTATGGGTTAGGGTTAGTTCAAGGCTTGGGTCAAGGTTAGAGTTAGGGTTATGGTTAGAAGTAGATTTAGGTTTAAGGTTAGGGCTATGGTTAGGGGTAGGGTTAGGGTTAGTGCTAGGGTTAGGTTTATGGCTATGGCGAGGGTTAAGGCTAGGTTTAGTGTTAGTTTTAGGTTTAGGGCTATGGTTAGGTTTAGGGCTAGGCATTTGTTTAGGTTTAGTCACAGCGGTAGGGTTAGGGTTAGGTTTAGGGTTACGTATAAGTGTACAGTTACACTTAGCATAAGTTTTAAGCTTAGAGGTAGGCGTAAGGATAGGGGTGGGGTTGGACTAAGGTTATGGTTAGCATTAGGTTTTGGGTTAGGGTTAGGGTTCTTGTAATGTTTAAGGTTAGGGCTAGGGACAGGACTAGGTTTAGCGTTATGAATAGTGTTATGGTTATTGTTAGAACTAAGGCTAGTTTTATGATTAGAACTCGGGCTAATATTAGTGTTCGGTTTAGGATTAGGGTGGGGTTATGCTTGATGTTAGGGTTAGGGGTAGGGGTAAGCGTTTGGTTAGGTTTAGGTTTAGGGGAGGAGAAGGGGTAGTGTTAGGGTTAGGGTTGCCTTAGGTTTAGGCTTAAAGATAAGGTTAAGCCTAGAGCTAGAGTGAGAATTAAGGTTCAGGTTAAGGTTAAGGTTAGAGTTAGAGTTAGGTTTGGATTAGGGTTAGGGGTAGGGGTAGGGTTAGTGTTTGGTTAGGTCTGGGTATGGTAGTAGTAGGGGTAGGTGTTCTGTTAGTGTTTGGCTTAGGAGTGGGGAAGGGGGAGGGGTACGGTTAGGGTTGGGGTTAGAGTTTGAGTTAAGGTTAGGGTTAGAGTTATGCCTAGGGCTAAGTGTAGGCTTAGGTCTTGTGTTGGGTTATGGTTACGGTTACGGTGAGAGTTAGGGGTAGTTTTAGTGTTAGAGTTAGCGTTAGGGCTAGAGTTCAGGTTAGGGCAAGTGTTAGGTTTAGGGCTAATAATAGGCCTAGATTTATGGATAGGTTTAGGACTTGGGTTAGGGTGGGTTAGTATAAGTGTTTAGGTTAAGGGTAGTTTTGTATCTACGGTTAAGGTTATTGTTACGTTAGAGTTATAGTTAAGCTTAGTGTTTGTTTTAGGGCTAGGGTTAGGGTTAGGTCTAGGCTTATGTCTAGGCTTAGGATTAGGGTTAGGACTAGGGCTAGGGTTGGGTTTAGGGTTATGGTTAAGGTTAGCCTTAGTGTTAGTACTAAGTTTAGGGATAGTGCTAGTGTTAGAGTTAGCGTTAGTGCCAGGGCTATGGAAAGAGCAAGGGTTATCATTAGGGCTAGGTCTAGGTCTATAGTTATGGTTAGGGCTAGAGCTAGGGTTATGCTTAGGGATATGAATATGTCTGGGGTTAGGTTTAGGGTCAGGTCTGGGGCTTGGATTTGTGTTAGGGTTAAGGCTTGTGTGGAGTGTTATGGTAAGGTGTAAGGTTAGGTCTAGTGCTTGGTTGAGGTTATGGTTACTGCTAGCTTTAGAGTTAGTGTTATGTGTAGGGCTAGCATTCAGTTAAGCCTAGTGTTAGGTTTAACAATTGTGTTAGGGTTAGGGCTGATATTAGGGTGAGGTTTATGTTTAAGAGTAGGTTTAGTGTTAGGGTTATCATTATTATGTTTAGGGTTTGGGTTTGGCTTAGGATTAGGAAAAGGGTTAGCTTTAGGGCAAGGGTTTGTGTTAGGACTTTGTCTAGGATTAGGGTTAGGCTTAGGGTTAGAGTTACGGTTGGGTTAGAGTAAGGGTTAGTGTTACGGTTAGGTTTAGGGCTATGAATAGGGTCTGGGGTAGTAGTAAGTGTTGGCTTAGGGCTAGGGTTAGGGTTTGGGCTAGGGTAGGGCTAGGGTTAGTGTTAGGTTTAGGGTTAGGGTTAGGGTTAGGGTTAGGGTTAGGGTTAGGTCTAGTGCTAGAACCAGGATTAGGATTAGAGCTAACATTAAGTCTAGGGCAAGCGTTATTTTAAGGCCATGGCTAACATTAAGGTAGGATTAGGGTTAGGATTAGGGTTAGGGGTAGGCTAAGTGTTTGGGTTAAGGGTAGGGGTAGGGATAAGGGCACAGTTAAAGTTAGGTTTAGGGTTAAAGTTAAAGGTAAAGTTAGGGGTGGGGGATGTTTAGTTTTAGTGTTATGTTTAATGTTAGTGTTTGTGCTAGCGTTAGGGTTCTGCATATGATTAGTGTTAGGGGTAGGGGTAGGCTTAGGCTTCGGATTGGATTATGGTTAGGGTTAGGGTTTGGGTAGGTGTAGGGGTGTAGAGGTAGGGCTAGGATTAGTGTTAGGGTTAAGGATAGGCTTAAGTTTAGGTTTTGGTTAGGGTTAGATTTAGTTTATGGAGAGAATGGGGGTAGGGTTGGGGTTAAGTTTGCGTTCGGTTTAGGGTTAGGATTAGGGTTCGGGTACGGGTTAGTGTTAGGGTTAAGGTTAGGTTTAGGGTTCGGATTAGGGTTTGTGTATTGGTTTGGTTTAGGATTCCAAACAGCAATTTGTGCCAAATGTTGTTTAGGTATTATGTGATCTTTACTAGCTGGAAGGAAGGGAGATGGGGTATGATGTTATTTCCAGGAATGTGTGCTAGACGTGATTTGGCTCAGCTCTACTCTGGATTCCCTGTCCTATACAAATCTGTTCCCAGGGTTAAGGATAGGGTTAGGGTTAGTTTTTGCTTATGGTTAGAGTTAGTTTTATGGAGAGAAGGAGGGGTAGGGTTGGGGTTAAGGTTGTGTTAGACTTGGATTTAAGATTGGGGATAGGGATAGGGTTTGGGTTAGAGTTAGGGTTAGGGTTAAGGCTAGGGTTGTATTAGTGTTAGGGTTATTGTTAAGGTTAGAGTTAAGGTGAGTGTTAGTCTTAGTGCTTAGAGTTAGTGTACTAGAGTTAGCATAGTGTCAGTGTTACGGTTAAGATTTGGGCAAGGGCTAGGTTTAGACATAGAGTTAAGATTATGGATGGTGTAAGGTCTGGGTTTTATGGCTAGGGCTAGGGCTAGGATTAGTTTCAGGGGTAGGTTGGGTTATGGCTAGATCTAGAGTAAGGGATAGGGGTAGGGTTACAGTAGGGTTAGGGTTAGGGCTAGAGTTACTGCCAGGGTTAGGGTTAAGGCTAGGACTAAGGTTAGTGTTAGGGATAGGGATAGGCTTAGGCTTAGTGTTAATTCTTGGATTATTGTTAGGCTTAATGTTAGTGTTTGGGTTGGAGTTGTGTTGTGGTAATGGTCAGGTATAGAGTTAGTTGCAGGCGTAGGAATAGTGTCTGGGTAAGTGTTGGCTTAGCTTTAGGTTAGGGTAAAGCATAAGATTAGTCTAGGCCTATGGTTAGGTTTAGGGTAAGTTTTAGGGCTATGGTGAGAATTAGGTTTCATGTTCGGATTAATGTTAGCATTAGTTTTAGGGCTAGGGTTGGGGGTTGTATCATGAACGCTAACCCAACTTTAGTTCTAACCCTAAACCTACCCCAAATCCTAAAACTAGCCCTAGCCCTAACCCTAATCATATGCCTACCCCTAACACTCACTGTAATGGTAACCCTATGTTAACTCTAACCCTAACTTTAAACCTAGTCCTAGCACTAACCCTAACAGTAACCCTAACACTAGCATAACCCTAAATCTAACCCTAGTCTTAACCCAAACCAAAACTCTACGCCTACTCTTACACTTTCCGTTGTCCCAACCCTAAGGCACACCCAACACTAACGTCAGACCTAACCCTAATCATACCCCTAGCCCTAACCTCAAAACCAGCCTCGTCTCTAACCATAAAAATAAATCTAGTTATAAACCTAAAAGGAAACCTAACCCTAAATGTAATAACTAAACTTAGCGTTAAGCCCAGCCCTAATGATAACTCTTGCCATAACACTACGCCTAACACTACCCCCCACCCCTAACCCTCACCCTAACCCTACATGTAATGCAACCCTAACCCTAACACTAGGCCTTGCTGTAGCCCTAAACCAGTCCTAACACAAACCCTAGCTCTATTCCTAATCCTACCCCTACCGCTAAACCTAACATTAACCGAAACTCAAACCACCTCCCCTAACTCTAAGAATAACCATAACATTAATCCTAGCACTACCCCAAACATAACCCAGCCCTAGCCCTAACACTAACCCTAACCCTAGCCATAAGCAACGCTAACCTTAACACCAATGGTAACTTTCATCCTAACCCCAATCTTTACCCTGACCCTAACCCTCACCTAGTCCTAGACCTGAGGCTAACACTAACCCTAACCCAAGCCTTAACACTTGACCAAGCCTTAGACATAACCCTAACCCTAACATTAACCCTGACAAGGGCCCTAACACTTACACTAACCCCAACCCTAACCTTAGCCCTAACCAACAATAACCCTAATCCTAACTAACACCAAGCCTACTCCTTGACCTGGACCTAACCCTAAACCAGTCCTAGACCTGACCCTAACTCTGGCTCTAGAACGAATTGTAAACGTTCACCAAGCCCTAGACCTAATGCGAACCTTAGCACTAACACTAGCAATGGCCTTAAACCTACTCATAACACTAAAACTATCACTAACCCTAAACCAAACCCCAACCCTAACACTAATTGCACCCTAATCCTAACCCAAACCCTAACCAGAACTGTATCTCTGACCCGAACAGGCACCCTAACTCTAACCTGAACCTGAACACTTACCCTAACCCGAACCCGAACAACACTAACCCACACCATAACCTTAACCCTAACCCTAACCCTAACCCTAACCCTAACCTGAACTCCAAACTTAAACCGAACCCGAACCCAAATACTAAACCTAACCCTAACCTTAACCTTACCCTAATCCAAACTCTTACCCTAACCCTAAAACTAACCCTAAACCTAAACCAAACTGTAACCCTAACACAACCAAAGACTAGCCCAAACACTAGCCCTAACCCTAACATGAACTCTAACCTTAAGCCTAACCCTAACCCAAACCCTAACCCTAATCAAATCGAAACCGTAACCGAAAGCATAACCCCACCCTAACGCTAAACCTAACCTGAACCTGAACCAGAATCGTAAAGCCAAGCCTAACACTAACCCTAATCCTGAAACGAACACTCACCCTAACCCTAACCCAAAGCCTAACCCTACCCTAAACTTAACCCGACTCCCGAAACCTAACTGGAACCATAAACCCAATCTTAACACTAAATCTAATCCTACAATTAACCATAACCCTAATCCAAAATGGAACCCTCACACTTGCCCTAACTCTAACAGTAACCTTAACTCTAACCCTAACCCTACCCCAAAACCTAAGACTAACCATAAAATGAACCCTTACTTGAACCCTAACATTAAGCCTAATTTGAATCCTAACCAGAACCCTAACAATAACCGTTACTCTAACCATAACCCTAACCCTAACCCAAACCCTAACTCTAATGTGAACCTTAACTCTATTCCGAACCATAACCTTAACCCTAGCCTTGACATTATGCCTAACCTGAACCCTAACTCTAACAGTTACCCTAACACGACCCTTTCCCAAAAACTAGCACTAAGCATAACCTGAACCTTAAATTTAACCCTGACCTTAACCCTAAACATAAGCAGATTGCGAACCCGAACCCAAATGTTAATTCTAACCCTAAACCTAACCCAAACCCTAACCTTAACCCTAAACTGAACCCTAACCCTAAACCTAAACCTAACCCGAATCCTAAACCTAATCCTGACCCTAAACCTAACCCTAACAATAACCCTAACGCTCAGCCGAACCCTAACCCTAATCCTAACCCGAAACCAACCCTAACTTGAAACCTAGCCATAAATCTAACATGAGCCCTAGCACTAATCCTAACCCTAACATGAACCTGAAACCTAATCCTAACCCTAATCTCAACACTAATTCTAACCCTAGCCCTAACCCTAAACCTAACCCGAACCGGAACACTAACCCTAACCTTAACCCGACCCTAAACCTAACTTTAATCAGATCTTGAGCCCGAAACCGTATCCTAACCCTAATCCGAAGCATAATCCCAACCCTAACCCTAACCCTAACACTAACACTAACCCTAATCTTCACCCGAACCCTAACCCGAACCCTAACTCGAACCCAACCCTAACACGAACCCTAGTCCTAACACTAACCCGAACCCTACTGCTATTCCTAACCCGAACCCGAACCTGAAACCTAACCCTAACCCTAATCTGAACATTAACTCTAAGACTAAACATAACCCTAACCCTAACATCAACACTAACAGTAACCCTAACCCAACCCAACCCTAACCTTAAACCTGGCCCTAAGCATAAGCCGAAACTTAACCCAAACCCTAAACCGGGCTCCAAACTTAACCTTAACCCGAAACCTAATCTGATACTAAACCTAAACCTAATCTTATCCCGACCAGAAACCTAAACCTTACCCTAATCCGAAGGCAAACCTTAAAATAAACCTAAGCCTAAACCTCAGAGTAACCCTAATCCTAACCTTAACATGAACACGAATCGGAACCCTAACTCTAAACCAACACTTAGCCTTAAACTGAACCAGAACCCAACGCTACTCCAAAAACTAACCCTAACCCTAAGGTGAACACTAACCCGAACCCGAACACGAACCAACCTGAACCCTAACCCTAACCTTAACTCAAACACTAACCCGAACCCTAACAGTAAACCTAACCTGATACAGATACCAAACACTAACCATAACCCTACCAAACACTAACCCTAACACTAAACTTAATGCTAACCCTAACCTGAACCCGAACCCAACCCTAACCTAAACCTAACTCTAATCCTAACTCTAACACTAACTCTAACCATAACCATAACTTGAACCATAAGCCAAAACATAACCCTAACCTTAACATTAACTCTAATCCAAACCCTAACTGTAACCATAACGCTACCTCTAACATGAAAAATAACCCTAACCATAACCCGAAACCGAATACTAAACCTAACCTTAACTCGAACCCAAGCCCAACCTGAGCCCAGCCCTATCCCTTATCCAAAACTAACCCCAAACCTAGCCCTAACCCTAAGCCAAAACCTAACGTGAACCCCAACCCTAACCCTGACTCTAAACCTAACCATAACCCTAACCCTAAAACTAACACAAACTCAAAGCCTAATCCGACCCTAACACTAACCCCATGGAGAACCCAAACCCTAACCCTAACACTAATCCAAACACTAACCTCACCCTTAACCTTAACAAAACCCTAACAGTAAACCTAACCCTAACCGCCCCAATAAAGCAAAACATAACCCTTACCCTAACCGGAAAATGAACTCGAACCCTAGCCGTAACCCTAACCCGAAAACAACCCTGACCTTAAACATAAACCTCAACTTAACATGAACATTAACCCTAACCCTATCAGGAATCCTAGCCCGAACTGTAACACTAACTCTAAACCTAATCGTAGCCCGACTCAAACCCTAAGCCTAACCCTAACTCGAACACTAGCCCTAACACTAAAGCTAAACATTACCCGAACCCAAACCCTATTGCTAACCCTAACCTTAACCTGAAGTCTAACCATATTTCTAACCCTAATGCTAATCCTAACCCTAATCCAAACCCAATGCTAACCCTAACCCTAGCCCTAACCCTAGACCTCAATCAAACCCTAACCCTAATCAGAAATCAAAAGGTAAACCTAACCCTAACAATAACCCGAACCCAACCCTAACCCTAACCTGAACCCTAGCCCTAACCCTAACCCTAACAAGAAACCTAACGCTAAAGCTAAGCCTTTTTCGAACCCGAAACCTAATCATAACCTTAATCCGAATACTAACCCTAAACCTCAGCCTAACCCTAAGCTTAACACTAACCCAAACGCTAACCTGAATCCAAACCCTAACAAGAACCCTAACCCGAACCCGAACCCTAAGACTAACCCGATTCCTAACCCAACCACAACCCTAAGCCTAAACCGATATGAAAACCAAGCGCTAACCCTGACACTAACCTGAAAACTAACACTAACACTACACCTAACCCTAAACCTAAATCTAACTGGAACCCTAACACTGATCCCAACACTAAACTGAACCTGACCACTGACCCTAACCGCCTAACCCTAAACTCTAACACGTAAAACAAACCTTTACCAAACCCAAACCCTAACCCTAACCAGAACCATGACCCTAATGCTAACCATAACCCTAACCCCAACAGTAACAGAAATCGTAATCCTTACACAAACCAGATGATCACCCTATGCTAACTGAACCCTAACCCTAACCTGAAATCTAACCCAAACCTGGCAATCAACCATAACACTAACCTCAACTCTAACCCTAACCCTAACCTAAACTCAAGCATACCATTAACGCGAATCATAGCCTATCCCTAACCAGAACCATAAACCTAACCCTAACCCTAAACATATACCTAAATATAAACCTAAGAGTAACCCGAAAACTAAACCTAACCATAAAAATGACAGTAACTGGAAACCAACCATAACACTAACAGTAAGACTAACAGTAGCCCAGGAAATGGCTCTGGGGAGAAAAGCTTGAAGGAGGGCACGTGTGAGGCCTTCTTCCTGAGTGCAGAGGAGCCATGCAGAGGGCAACAGGATGGCTGGCTCGGATCGCCTGCTTTCTCCAAAGGAGGTTGGCCAACCAGCCGAACATGCCACCTGGCACAGGCCCCTTCCAAGGGGACAAGTTCCGGAAGACATAGCCCTAGGGACAGCTGCCAAGTCTCCTGGGGCATGTGCTGGGCCCCATCAGAGGAAGAAGCAGCCTGGCAAGCGGTGTGCCAGACCTGAGATGTGGCGGCCTCCCACACTTGGGTCCCTGTCCTACCCAGGCCTCCCGAGGGAGGACAATGGTCGTGGCAGTGGCGAGTGGGGTGGGGCTGGCATCAGGCTTGCTCTGGGATGGTCTGGGAGAGGGCGCCAGGGGATGGGCTGCCCCTGGCCAGGTCTGAGGGACTGACAGCTCGGGGCTGTCACGGGCAGAGAGAGAATCCCCCTCCGCCCTTTCCCTTCAGGTTCTTATGGCTGGCCAAATCCTTAACAAGACAGGTTCATTGGAGAAAATCATACTGAGATGAGGAACGTGTGTCCATGGGGGGAACCTGGGAACCTGAGTCTCTCCACACAATGTCAGAGATTCTCATCTTGCATCCTCTCGTGAGCTAATGAAAAAGGAGGATGTTGGAGGGTGGGCATGTGGGATGTGAGAGGGGAAGAAGACAATTCTCATGGAGAGGGACATATAAAGTCTTGTCTGAACCGTTTCCCCTGCACTGGGATCAGGTCTGGAAGGGACAGCAAGGAGGTGACCAGGAACCCGCCTCTGTGTGGTGGGGCTGGCCCTGGGGTAGGCGTGGGGGCGGCAGGTGGAAGTGGCATGGCGTGTGAGTTGGTACCAGCTGTGGAGGCAGCGACTCAGAATTCAGGAATCTCTCTCTCTGTCTCTATCTCTCTCTCTGTCTCTCTCTCTCTCTCTCTCTCCCTCAGGGAACTGAGGAGAGGAAGGTGGGGTGCTCTGCCCACATCGCCTACCTCTACCATGGGCCCTTATTTCTCTGGCCGCTGCAGGAGCCCTGCGAGCTTGGGTTCAACACCCTCAGGCCAAGGGAGCATGCGCGGCTGCCGGGGACTAGGGTGGGCCTCAGGGGTCCTCAGGGAAGGTCCCGCCCTCCTGCCAGGCTCTGACCAGCTGGGTCGTCCCTAGGGCGGCTACCAGCTGCAGTTGAAAAACACTGCCCTTCTTGACTTGGCTTCAGCTGTTGTCTCCCTCCCCTCGCCCAATTCCTCTCAGCTCGCAGGCAGCTTCACTGCCTTGGAAGCCTTGGTCTGGCCCTGGTCACCCCAGGCGGACTGGGGTTCGAGCTCAAGGCTCTGCCTGGGCCAGCTGCTTTGTCCAGGGGCTCATTTATACCTGGAAAGACAAAGCCATGGCCTTACCCCACGCCTGCACTTTTCGACTGCAGCCAGGTGGAGGAAAGGCTCTGTGGACTCAGAAGGGCCAAGACAGACATATGGCACAGCAGTGAGTGCGGCCCCAGGAGCCCGCAGGCCTAGGGAGCCAAGGTCACACTGGGCAAGCCCTTCCGGCAACAGGTCCCAGCCTCCTTTCTGGAGTCGGGAGGGCCTGGCCTTCCTAGTGACCAGGCCAAGGCTCTGGGGAGAAATCCGCAATGGAGTGCATACATGAGGCACTCTGCCTGAGGGCAGAGGCGTCACACCCAGGGCGACTGCAAGGCTGGCAGGGCTCGCCTGCTTTCTCCAAAGGAGCCTGGCCAACCAGCCCAACCTGCCACCTGGGACAGGCCCCTTCCAAGGGGACAATTTCCAGAGGAAATAGCCCTGCGGACGGCCACCAAGTCTCCTGGGGTGTGTGCTGGGCCCCGTCAGAGGAGGAAGCAGCCTGGCAACCAGTGTGCCAGATGTGAGATCAGGCTGCCTCCCATACCCGGGTCCCTGCCTTGCCCACACCTACCTGCATCGATGGAGGACGATGCTGTTGGCAGTTGCAAGTGGAGATATTCATTAGAGACTTAACTTGGTGTTATAGTTAAGGAGCATAACATAAGAGCACTGAGATTGGGTTCTGCCGTTTATCAGCTTTGTAACCTAGGTGAGTATTCTTGCCACAGTATGCAGTCTCTTCACCTATATAATGGTGAAAAGGTCAACATTTACTACATCAGGATATTTTTAGGATCATGTGAGTTCATATATGTTCAAGCACAAATTTTACATTCAGAGTGCAGTCCTTGGCTCAGTAGAATTGTTGGTTGCTGTTATTATAATTATCATTATTTCCTTATCTTCCTCGTGAGTTCCCTGTAAAACCAACCATGGTCCATGGTGTCAGCAGTTTTATTCCAGGTCCCTGCTTAAAGGCCTGCAGAGGGAACCTCGTGCTCATAACCTCCTGTTTTAATCCCAGTCTCTGGGGGGATGCATTGATCTATTTCTTCTTTGCACTGAGACACTGATTGGGGGCCCATACCAAACCCTGCATGTCCTCCTTTTAATATCTGATGCTTTTGAAACACTGCTTAGGGTTCACTTGGTGGACTATGCTCCCTGACATGAACAACACACGGGAGAGATCATGTAGGAAACATTGGTGCATGTAGGGCTCTGAGTTGACCATAACACAGAGTACAGTGATCAAAGGCCAAGGTAGAGTTCCTTAATGCAAAGATCTTCAGAGATGAGGGTGTTCTAATGTGACTCCACCTGAAAATAAAGAAAATACATAAAAGTATATGTAGTTTTAAAAGGGAAAGCACAGAAGTAAAGAAGTGATCCTGTTAAATACACTATTCTATTTGTTTATATATCTAATTACTGATAGGAAATAGCCAGGTGTAGAGCTAGTAGAATTGATCAATGTCATAGAGAATTGTTTTAACAGTTGTTCATACCTTGTGTTTTACATCATTGATTAGGGTAATATTTTCATCTTTTACTTTCCTAGTGTCTCCATTGTTCTCAACTTCTCCAAGAGACATATCTATATTATCCCCTAAAATTTTAGGGAAATTTTTAAAAAGTTAGGACACATTTTTAAGTTGTTGATTTTGTATATTGGAGGAGCACTAGATTGCAAGTGAATTAGCGATAATGAGAGTTTTAGTTTGGGAAATGATGGTAGTTGGACTTGACACCAGGATGTTTGTAACCCAGTTTTTACTTCATTATTGGATGTAGTTTTCAAAATGCCAGAGCCAGTAATTTTTAATATCATAACTTGTCTCATTTTAAATATGTATTCTTGGAAAGGGTGATGAAGGTAAGTGGAAAATAATTTAATGTAGTGACTTGTTTTTCTCCAATTGATCTGTTATAAACCGAACAGCCATATAACATTCTTTTGTCCAAATGTCCTGATGGCACTCTCTTAACTGTTCTTGCTGTGACTCTAGCAATCTAGGCTCACGGCACCTGCTCACTCCTAATCAAGCTTTCAGTTGTAAGAGTGACATTGTCAATAATAATGACCAATTTGGACAGAGTCTTCTATTTTCTAAAGTGTATATATATCAATTGCAAACTTTGATGACATAATTGTTAAGGAATAAATTATTTGCAGTGAACTTAACAACTGATTGCTACACATTATTGTGTAGTGACATCATGGTAAAACCATTATTTGCAACATGTGGCCCCTTTCAATTTTATTTTAAAGGAACAGAACAGGATCAATGACTTTTTTCTTTTGGAAGAAGAAAGCATTGCATTTCCATCTTAGAACATTGAGAACTTGTTTTTTGCCTTTCTTTTGTCTTCAACTCTTCTTTATACTGGTTGCTAATTCACAAGTGCAGTTACTTCAGACTCATGGTGCTACCTCCTCTGCCTTTTTCATGGCTCTCACTTTAATTTTTCCATTACCCCTTCTGTGAAATAGGTTTCTCTCCATGTTCATATATCAAGGAAGGAACCGACTCTCCTTTCTGTGAACTTGGAGACAGAGGCCAAGGTGAAGCCTCGGTGCCCAGCCCCACCAGTGAGCTGCAGAAGGGCTGCAGATTCCTGTGAATCTTTTCCTGCCCTCCTGGCTCCCTACATACTTGGCACTGTCTGCACGGAGAAGCCCAGCTTGTTACAATCGAATTTTTGAAGTCTATAGAAGCCGGCTGAAGGATAAGTCTGGCTAGAAAGGACATCAGCAAGCAGTGTGCTCCAAAAGTTGGTGGCAGAAACATGAAGAAGAAGAAAACCTTTCCGTTTATCTTGTTTTCTCTTTATCTTCTTTCCTTTCATTTTCCATTATCTAGACGGTACAAATCCTGTCCACCGGCCATGGTGGTTGTTTTTTTCCTCAAAGCCCCAGTACATAGCTATATATCTTAGTTGTTGGTCAACTCATGGTGGTTCTTTTCCTGGAGTCCCACAGCAGTTTATTCATATCTCTTTCATTCAAATTATCTCTGTAGTCTAATTTATCTGTTTATACATATCTGTCTTCCTTGTAGGCCCCCAACATTTCAAGACCTTTGGGCACATAGTATATACTTCAGTATTTGAGTGAATCAATGAAGATCCTTTGTTGAAAAGGTCTAAATAAATACAGTAGCTACTCAGCACGTGAATGCAAGCATTAGAGAGAGAGTTTTGTGTCTGCTGAAGCAGGCTGTGGTGCAGTTTAGGAGCTCAGTGTCAAGGTTACTCGAGAGATTGAAACAAAATCAAAGAGATAATTAACTTGAGTTTTAAAACTCATGGAGAACAGGAGTTGTCTGTCTAGGTGAGAATCGGGACTTGATCATTCTTGTTGCATCTTTGGAAAATGCAGTCCTTTATCTTTCTATGGAAAGGTTACTGGCCAAGAGAGTGAACAGAGAATTGGCTTTTAGAAAGGCAATTTTGTCACAGGAAATCCTGGAGGAAAACGTATGGAAGGAGAGCTGGTAGAAACATGGCAGAAACTTTTTGTGTAGACACCCAAAAATTGAGTTTACATGCTGGTTGAAAGAATTGTAACTCAACATTTCTCCAACACAGATTTGAGCACCTTTTAAATATCTAGGTATAAAAAAGGATTACAAAGGAAAATAGATCAAACTGAAAGGAGTTTAGGATGGAAGAATGCAATGAAGCTGAAGTAAGCCAGCGCACTGAAATGTGTTTCAGATGAACCTGCAGTATTTAAAGGTAGTCAGAAATGTATCCCTCAGGTTTAAAGTAGAAAGAGAAATGGGAAGAATTCCTGATCATCTCATGTCCAGGAGATGAAAAGCAACAGTCTCTCAGAGAAGCAAAAGTTTTCTGGCCTCTAATGTCCCACAAATGTGTTTTGAATGGTGCCTAATGAAAGAGATTCTGTGTGATGTAATGCAAATACAGTATCATCAACTCATTTCTAAGTTTAGTTCAAACACTTTAGGACACGTTGAATTGAGGTAATGCACACATTCTATAAGTGGCCACGGAAGAGGTTGACAGCATTCTCTCTCAGCTGCTCACTTGACCAAGGGAGAAAATATTCTTGAACACATTGACCACGTCTCCTAAAGATAATGCCCTATTTTGAACTTTTCTTTTTGTAAACTCAGCCTGCATTTCCCCTTACCTATGCAAGCTAAAGGCTGTGTGTAGACATCCTTCGTTGGCAATGAGGAGAAGATCCATACTATTAAATAATCAAATAAGAAGACCATACGGTTGGCCGCTTTTAGGAAAATGACAGGTTTAAGCCCACCTTCATTTTTGGAAGGACATACTACACCAGAATTAAAATATCTACCATTTGTTTTGCAGCTAATCATAAGTCATGCTATTTAAATGAAATTTAATGAGTCCTTCCTCTATTAAGTTGACTAGATTTTAGTCAAACTGATGCATAATTTTATGTAAGTGCACTATTACTTAAAATGTAAAACCTTTTAGAGGCCACTTCATTCATTTTTAGAAGCATATTTTGTATATTTTGGTGTGACTTTATTTATTTTCCTTCATAGCAGAGAGGCACATCCTAGTCTTTTTCTTGCTGCCTTCTCTCTACAAGATAAAACTCATCCAAGTTTATTTTGTTTTAGAAGGCATAGGCTTACTTTGTAATGATAAAGAGATCATTTCTGAAACACATTTGGAATTGTGGGGAGCCCAGAATTTTAGATTATGCTCAGAATTTTTGTGATGTAACTTCTAAAAAGATGGAACATTTAAAATTTTGCCAGGAAAGTTTTCTCCTACTTTGCTTCACAGTAATTAAAAAACAAAAACAAAAAAAAAGTAGTTTCTTAATTCTTCAGAAGTGTGAGTGAAGATGTTCTCAGGTTTAAGTGTATCCTTGAGAGAGCTTTCTCTGGGTTATTCTTTCAAAACAACCATCCCAGTTGATGAATATTTAGTGGAGATTCTGTCAGTCCCAGAGTTGAGAGAGGCAGTTCCCAAAGCTCCAGCAGGTCCTGGGAGAGGAGAGCCCTGGTAACCGGTGCCGTCCGAGTTTGAATGAGGCGTGGTCATTCTCAGGATGTTAGAACTGAGTGGAGTTCTCAAATGTAGCCCAGTGACTCTAGACCTGAGCCCTGCTCAGAAGCCAGTTGACATGTCGTTCACTCTGAGCATGGTGTCTTCCCTCTGCTCGTGCCCCTTTCTGCCATTTCTCATGTTTCTCCTGACTCTTTTTCTTTCCTACACGTTCTTTCATCTTTTTTCTCTCTTTCTGACTTTTACTCTCTATTATATTCTTTCTCCTTATCATTTTTTCCTCTGTCTTTTATTATTCTCATTCATTTTCCTTTTATTTTGTAGTACAGTTACTCTGTACATCACTTTCATCTTAAAATCTTGACTCTCTATAACTCCTATACTTCAGCTAGCTATTTTGAAGAGAGTATTTTGATAAATTTCTCTTAGATGTTATAACATACTGATTCAAGGAAATAAAAACTGTCACAAAAGGGATGGGGATGGAGAACGAATTCACTTCAGGTAGCCATGGAATTAGACAGAGGGAAACTGAAAGCTTAGGTGTGGGCGTTCAAAATATTTCCTGATATATCTTTGTAGTTCATTGTTGTGGTAAACTGCACACAGTCTTATTTACTGTTGGAGCCCAGAAGTTTGCTCCTCTGCACAGGTCAGCGCATCTCAGACTATGGAAAAGAAGCTAGGAACACTGCATGCATTTCTAATGTAAAGAACTGTTAGTGTTCCACCAGGAGACACTTTGGGCTCTTCCCTGCACTATCTGAATAGAAAAAGAGGAACAGAAGCTTTTCTCCATCTGCACAAAGCCGAGACCCTATTTTGAGTTTGAGAGGATTTACATGTGACTGAAAACAAATGTGTTCCCAAGTTTGGATTTGCTTTAACAAGAACTATTTGCTGGCTTTGATGTTAAAAGTCTTTATTCAAAATTGGCTACATCTAGTGCTAAGTTCAGAATGGAGATTTGTCAGTATAAGAGAGAGGAATTCCTTTTTGATTAAGTCAGTGAAATACAGTATTTGGGAGAATGGTTATGTTTGAAGGCCACTTGTTAATATTCTGTTGCCACAGTGACATCTGTTGGTAAGTGACTACTTCATGCTACTCTCGATTTCTGTTTGAAAGACATATTGAGCTTGATAAATAAATGGTAAGCAATAGGATATATTGGAACATATGAAGAAGCCATTTGGGGTAAAGTTAATTCGGCCTGAATTTGTTTTTCCAAAAGGGCCTGTCTCCTGCATTATGTATCTGCTTTGCCATGTCCCAAAGCGAAGTGTAAATGCCCTTAAGATAAGAATGTAACTTACCCCTCATTGGCATTTCCTTAAGGATAAACATTTCTCCCTAGGCTACGATTTGATTGCTGCAGTCATCCTTTGACCACCCAGCTCCAGACAACAGACCTGACACCAGCCACGCCCATCAAGACAGCAGATCTGTTCCCCGTTGTATTCATCAATAGCTGTTCTGGCAGGGCAATCTGCCAGGGCTGATCTCGTGGCTATTTTAAAAGGGACATTGCAATCACATGTGGTACATGCTCTTTGATAGTATATAACCACTCTGTACACCCCACTTCTTTGGAGTGCTCCATTTCTTCGTGAAAGGACTCTCACAGGTTATATGGTCCTCAAAGGTTGGCTCATAATAAACTCACCCCAGTTTTGATTTATAGATTGGTTATGGATTATTTGTGTCGACCTTTCTTGGCATAGTTGTGGCAGGATTTCAGAGAAACCCACCGGAGACAATCTGCAATCTACACTGAACTGGTTCTTGGTACCGCAGGGGCCCTTTGAGCCCCATCTGGATCACTGCATTCTTCAGGTGAACCTGGTGAGTTCTCATGAAACCTGGACCTCCTTATTTTAAGTTGACGGTCCAAGAGTTTATTTGAGCTGTTTTAAGGTCTTAAGACTAAAGGCTTTGAAGGGTACCGGTACATTTCCTAGGTAAAAAAAAACCTAGGGGGAATTTCCTAGGCCAAGGGAGCTTAGGGGAAGCTTGGAGTAAACTGGGTTGATTGTCCTTTTAATTTGGATTTAAAATTGGAAAGAATTATGTTTATAAGGTCTGAACAAATCTGCTTGATAGAGAAATGAGAGTCTGGACATGTTCAGCTCTGAAGAAAAGGGGAGAGTGACGTCAGCATCATGGCGGAGTGAGCTTTCCCGTGAATTCTTCCCCCACAAAATACAACAAAAGTAACAGCCACAGACTAACAACGGAATCCCAGACAGTCAAAAGCTGGAGCGGAGGGATCCACACTGCCGCACATCTGAGAGCGGAACGTGCTGGGCCCCCGGAGGAAGTGGGGAGAGGTAAGGAGAACTCCGCTCCCTCCCCATCAGATCAGCGATCCGGTCCGCGCGGCTCCCAGAGAGGGGGGAGGGGCGGCCCTCGGCGGGAAACTGTAGCTCTTCGGGTGCTCTCAGCCAGTGGGAAACTCCCGCACAGAGGGCTCAGAGGAGCCACAGGGCTACCATCAACATCTGAGCAACCCAGAGAGCGGATAAAGAGGGGCAAACGAGAAGCCTCCCACGTCAGGGACCCAGAGGGCAAAAGAGAGAGCTCCCCCCTCCCCGCAACCCGGAGTCTGCAGCTCGACCAGATCTAGCGGTCCGAGGCAGACCTGAATAAACTGGACTGGACCCGTGGATCGCAGTGGGGAAAAGAAACAAAACAAAACAAAACAAAACTGCGGATCGCAGCAGAAAAACTGGGGCAGAGCGCAGGGGGCTTAGACTACACAGCCCTTTACCACCACACAGTGGCGGCAGGTGGAAATTGCAACCAGAGACTTCCAGGATGAGGAAAATCAAAACCAACACAGGAACCACAATGCAAAAATATATGAAATCACCAGACCAGAAACAAAATGACAAGCACCCAGAAATCAACCCCGAAGACACAGAAATCCATAAACTAAATGACAGAGATTTCAAAATAGCTATCGTAAAAACACTCAACGAAATACGAGACAACACAGACAAACAATTAAATGAGATTAGGAGTTTCTTCACAAAAGAGATTGAAATCATAAAGAAAAACCTATCAGGGCTGATGGAGATGAAGAACACAATGGAGGAGATAAAGGAGAATCTGGAATCTTTAAAGAACAGAGCTGACAATATGGAGGAAAGAATTAGTACTTTAGAGGATAGGAATACAGATATACTCCAGATGGAAGAAGAGAGAGAACTAAGACTAAAAAGAAATGAAGAAAGACTCCGAGAAATATCGGACTCTATTAGAAAATGTAACATAAGAATTATAGGTATTCCTGAGGGAGAGGAGAGGGAAAGAGGAACAGAGAGCCTATTCAAGGAAATAATAGCTGAAAATTTCCCAAATCTGGGGAAGGAGCAGGAAATACCAGTAAGCGAAGCCAACAGGACTCCTATATATATTAACAGACAAAGGCCTTCACCACGACACCTAGTGGTAAGGCTAGCCAGGGTCAACGACAAAGAAACAATATTAAGGGCAGCTAGACAAAAACAAAAAATAACGTACAAAGGAACTCCCATCAGGCTCTCAGCGGATTTCTCAACAGAAACTTTTCAGGCTAGAAGAGACTGGAATGATATATTCAAAATACTAAAAGACAAAAACTTTCAGCCAAGAATACTCTATCCAGCAAAAATATCCTTCAAATATGATGGAGAAATAGTAACTCTCCCAGATAAACAAAAGCTAAGGGAGTTCATGGCCACGAGACCGCCACTACAAGAAATACTCAAGAAGGCCCTCAGGCCTGAAAACAAGAAGAGAAAGGGAACACAAAGCTTGGAGTAAGGAGAAAAGTAGGTAGACAAAATCAGAGAAATAGTAGATCTTTACCGGAATAGGTTAGCAACCACTTAAATACTAAACTCAAAGATCAAAGGAAGAAATTCACCAAAAATAAATTTAACCTCATCACTGTAAACACACAGCCACAACACAAGATAGAATAAGGTATAACAAGAGCAACTTAGAAGGGGAAGAGGAAAGTGACTGAATTGACTTAGTATAAGGAAATAGGAGGCTATCAGATAATGGACTATCTCATACAGAAGATTTTTCGCCCAAACCTCAAGGTAACCACTAAACAAATAATCAAATTAAAACCACATATGATAAACAAAGAGAAAACTAGAAGAATCATAAGACAGAACAACCAAACTGAATTGGCAGTCCAAAACAAATGGGACAAGAAACAAAGGAAATGCAAAAGAACCAGAAAATAAGTGACAAAACAGCAACATTCAACCCTCATGTTTCAATAATTACCCTAAATGTAAATGGATTGAACTCTCCAATCAAAAGATACAGAGTGGCAGGATGGATTAAAAAGCAAGACCCAACAATATGCTGCCTTCAGGAAACACATCTTAGCACTAAAGACAAGCACAGGCTCAGAGTGAAAGGATGGAAGACAATACTCCAAGCTAATGGCAAACAAAAGAAAGCAGGTGTTGCCATACTCATATCAGACAAAGTAGACTTCAAGATAAAACAGGTTAAGAAAGACAAAGAAGGGAAATATATAATGATAAAAGGGACACTCCATCAAGAAGACATATCACTTATAAATATATATGCACCCAACATAGGAGCACCAATGTACATAAAACAACTATTAACAAACCTAAAAGGAGAAATCAACAACAACACAATAATAGTAGGGGATCTTAACACCCCACTTACAGCAATGGATAGATCATCCAGACAAAAAGTTAATAAGGAAATATTAGACTTAAATGAAAAACTGGACGAGATGGACCTAGTAGACATATACAGAGCACTCCACCCAAAAACAGCTGACTACACATTCTTCTCAAGCGCGCATGGAACATTCTCTAGGATAGACCATATGTTGGGAAACAAAGCAAGCCTCAATAAATTTAAGAAGATTGAAATCATAACAAGCATCTTTTCAGACCATAAGGCTATGAAACTGGAAATGAACCAGGAAAAAAAAAACTGGGAAAGTGACAAAAATGTGGAGATTAAACAACATGCTACTGAACAACCAATGGATCATTGATGAAATTAAAGGAGAAATCAAAAACTATCTGGAAACAAACGAAAATGATAACATGCCATATCAAACCATATGGGACGCAGCAAAAGAGGTCCTGAGAGGGAAACTCATAGCGATACAAGCCCACCTTAACAAACAAGAAAAAGCCCTAATAGGCAACCTTAAATTACACCTAACAGAACTAGAAAAAGAAGAACAAACAAAGCCCAAAGCCAGCAGAAGGAGAGAAATAATAAAAATCAGAGCAGAAATAAATGATATTGAGACCAAAAAAACAGTAGAAAGGATTAATGAAACAAAGAGTTGGTTCTTCGAGAAGATAAACAAAATAGACAAACCCTTAGCCAGGCTAACTAAGAAAAAAAGAGAAAAGGCTCAAGTAAATAAAATTAGAAATGAAAGAGGAGAAAGTACAACGGATACCATGGAAATACAGAGGATTATAAGAGAATACTATGAGAAATTATATGCCAACAAATTGGACAATCTAGAAGAAATGGATAAATTCTTAGACTTATACAACCTCCCAAAATTGAACCAAGAAGAAATGGAGAATCTGAATAGACCAATCACAAGTAAAGAGATTGAAATAGTAATCAAAAACCTCCCAAAAAATACAAGTCCAGGACCAGATGGCTTCTCCAGTGAATTTTACCAAACATTCAAAGAAGATTTAATACCCATCCTCCTCAAACTATTCCAAAAAATAGAGGAAGATGGAACACTTCCTGAATCATTCTATGAGGCCAACATCACCCTGATACCGAAACCAGACAAAGACAATACAAAGAAAGAAAATTACAGGCCAATATCGCTGATGAACATTGATGCAAAAATCCTCAACAAAATATTGGCAAACCGAATACAACAATATATTAAAAAGATCATACACCATGATCAAGTGGGATTTATACCAGAGACGCAGGGATGGTTCAACATCCGCAAATCAATCAACGTGATACATCACATCAACAAAACAAAGAATAAAAACCACATGATCATCTCAATAGACGCAGAGAAGGCATTTGACAAGATACAACATCCATTTATGATAAAAACTCTCAATAAAATGGGAATAGAAGGAAAGTACCTCAACATAATAAAGGCCATATATGACAAACCCACAGCTAACATCATACTCAACGGGGAAAGACTGAAAGCCATTCCTCTGAGAACAGGAACGAGGCAGGGCTGCCCACTCTCACCACTCCTGTTCAACATAGTACTGGAGGTTTTGGCCAGAGCAATTAGGCAAGAAAAAGGAATAAAAGGAATCCAAATAGGTAACGAAGAAGTGAAACTCTCACTATTTGCAGATGACATGATTGTATATATAGAAAACCCTAAAGAATCTGTTGGAAAACTGTTAGAAACAATCAACAACTACAGCAAAGTTGCAGGGTACAAAATCAATCTACAAAAATCAGTTGCATTTCTATATGCTAATAATGAACTAACAGAAAGAGAGCTCAAAAAGATAATACCATTTACAATTGCATCCAAAAGAATAAAATACCTAGGAATAAATCTTACCAAGGAGGTGAAGGACCTATACAATGAGAACTACAAGACATTATTGAGGGAAATCTACGATGACATAAAGAAATGGAAAGATATCCCACGCACGTGGATTGGAAGAATAAACATAGTTAAAATGTCAATATTACCTAAAGCAATCTACAGATTCAATGCAATCCCAATCAGAATCCCAATGACATTCTTCACAGAAATAGAAAAAAGAATACTAAAATTTATATGGGGCAACAAAAGACCCCGAATAGCTAAAGAAATCCTAAAGAAAAAGAACAATGCAGGAGGCATCACAATTCCTGACTTCAAAACATACTACAAAGCAATAGTAATCAAAACAGCATGGTACTGGTACAAAAACAGACACACAGATCAATGGAACAGAATTGAAAGCCCAGAAATAAAACCACACATATACGGACAGCTAATTTTCGACAAAGGTGCTAAGGACATGCAATGGAGAAAGGAAATTCTCTTCAATAAATGGTGTTGGGAAAACTGGACATCCACATGCAAAAGAATGAAAGTGGACCATGTGCTATCGCCATTCACAAAAATTAACTCAAAATGGATCAAAGGCCTGAAGGTGAGACCTGAAACTATAAAACTCATAGAAGAAAATATAGGCAACACACTATTTGACATTGGGTTTAAAGGAATCTTTTCGGATGACATGCCTACCCAGACTAGGGAAACTAAAGAAAAAATAAACAAGTGGGACTTTATCAGACTAAAGAGCTTTTATAAGACAAATGAAATCAGAATCAAGATGAACAAACAACCAACCAGCTGGGAGAGAATATTTGCAAAACATACATCTGACAAGGGGTTGATCTCCATAATATATAAAGAACTCACACAATTGAACAACAAAAAAACAAACAACCCGATCAAAAAATGGGCAGAGGAAATGAACAGACACTTCTCCAAGGAAGATATACAGATGGCCAATAGGCACATGAAAAGATGCTCAACATCACTAATCATCAGGGAAATGCAAATCAAAACAACACTAAGATACCACCTCACGCCCGTTAGAATGGCTATAATCACCAAGACAAAAAACAACAAATGTTGGAGAGGATGTGGAGAAACAGGAACCCTCATACACAGCTGGTGGGAATGCAAATTGGTGCAGCCTCTATGGAAAACGGTATGGAGATTCCTCAAAGAATTAAAAATAGAGATGCCCTATGATCCAGCCATCCCACTACTGGGAATCTATCCAACGCACCTGAAATCAACAATCCAAAGAGGCTTATGCACCCCTATGTTCATTGCAGCATTATTCACCATAGCCAAGAAGTGGAAGCAACCTAAGTGTCCCTCGACTGACGATTGGATTAAGAAAATGTGGTATATATATACAATGGAATACTACTCAGCCATAAAAAAAGACAAAATCGTCCCATTTGCAACAACATGGATGGGCCTGGAGCGTATTATGTTAAGTGAAATAAGCCAGAAAGAGAAAGACAAACACTGTATGATCTCACTCATATGTGGAATATAAACCAACACATGGACAGAGAAAACTGGACTGTGGTTACCCGGAAAGGGGGGGTGGGGGGTGGGCACAAGGGGTGAAGGGAGTCATATATGGGGTGATGGACAAACAAAAATGTACAACCCAAAATTTCACAATGTTAGAAACCATTAAAATATCAATAAAAAATCAAAAAAAAAAAAAAAAAAAAGAAAAGGGACATTGCTCCTTCCGACTGAAAAGGCATTTTTTGTGTGACTGAAAATCCTCAGTAGGAGTGTCAGAGGTGAACCTCACAACGTGTAGTGGTCCTATAGGGCGTTCCACTATCATTCACCTTAATTAATTATAGCTTCGTCCCAGGACGTGCACCTAAGTGTTGGTCACCCACACTCCCAACCCTGACAGTGGTCTTAAGACTGCCAGCGGGAGAAACTGAGACACATAAGAGAGTGATTCTGACATTCCTTTGGGGAGTAACACTCAAAGCAGCACACTTGTGACCCACTACATAGTTCCTAGAAGTTGTTCAGACTTTATAAAAAACAAACAAACAAACAGAACTAAAAGAAAATGGGAAGCCGTGCTTCAAAAGCCAGCTGGCTCACGGAAGGACAACCCCCCACTGGGACTGCAGCGGGTTTCATGTATAATACATACCGCAACAATGCTTGCAAATATTTAACTAAATGGGAGAGATTAACCAAGGATGACTTAGGTCATAAATGGCCAAAATGGGGAAAGTTTGACTTCTGAAAACTACTGACTTTGCGTGCACAGGTTGAAAAAGCTGGCAATAAAACCAAAACAAAAGAAGGGGAAGTTTATGTGCTTGGCATTTAGAGGCTTCAAAGCGTCATAATGGTAAAATGACTTCTTTACAGGAGACTAACTGTAAATTGACAGAGACTCTTTCTGAATTAAAGAGAGATAAGAAGTCAGAAGCTGTCCACCCCCCTCACCTCCTCTACCTCCTCCACCGCCACCGCTTTTGGCACCTCAGAGCTCATCTCCTCCTCCTGCACCTTTCCCTCCTCCTCCACCCCTAGAGAAAACAAGGAGTAACACTCAGGGGCAGATATTGAAAGACCTAAAGTTATAGTGGCTCCCTTTAAGGAGAAACCTGTTACTGGGAGAGGTGAGCCTGCTCTTGTGTATACTCTCTGGACTAGAACTGAACTTAAGAATTTGACAAAGGGCTTCCCAGACCCTTTGCAAGATCCTTTAGGGTTTGCTCGAGAATTTGACCTAATTGTTAGAACATATGCACCAGGATGTTCAGATTTATATCAGCTTGTGCATTTGCTGGTGTCTGAGAACAAAACAAATGAATGGATAAAAGAGGCAGATTGGAGACCCCCTGGAGGATTTCCATAGGCATGAGCCTCATGGCCTTAAGGAGTGTAGGGATATCACTCAAAACTTACACAAAGCCATTCCAGTAATTTTTTCCAGGAAGATAGATGGTGCTAAATTCCAGTAATGTAAGCATAGACCCGAGGAATCTATCTTTGATTATTTTGAAAGGCTTGAGAAAACATTCAAACAGCACTCTTGGATGGCTCCTGAAAGTTTTGAGGATCACCAGAATGATTCAATTTTCAATTCAATTTTTTTAGAAGGATTAGATGAGGAATTAGCAAAGTTAGTTAAGAGACATGAACTGGATTGCACTTTAATGCATGCTAGTGCTCTTGTCACTATTACAGATAAATTATCTAAAACATTACAGAAAACAAAAAGGCCACTAAGCTTATGAGTATACAGCTACAACAGCTTAGTGCCCCAACAAAAGCAAACCTTTTCAAATCTAACCAGAAACGAAATGACCTTGTCTGTTACTATTGCAAAAAGCCTGGTCATTTCAAAGGACACTGCCGTAAAGTCAAATGGGACTTAGGGCGTGACAGCAATAAACAGGAATTAGGCTGCTCAGAGGATTACGAGAGGGCATTTCCCCTCCTCCTCACAAATGCCTTAGGGAAAATTGAGATAACTATTAGAGGAGAAACTTTAAAGGCCCTAGTAGATGGCGGGGCTACCTTATCTGTCCTCAGCCCTACCCTTATTCATTGCCCTCTCCCTCGGAGTAAACAGACAGTTCAAATGGTAAGTGTTTCGAATTTTCCAATGCAGGTTTTTAAATCAGAACCAATCATTTTTCAATTAAGAACCATCACAGGAAAAAATATATTTCTTCTGGTTAAATGTGCTCCAATTCATTTGATTGGACGAGATCTTTTAGAAGCATACAACACCCATATTGCCTTTTCACAAAAGGGCAAAATGCTTCTGGATTCAGAAAATCGGGATGCTGACCAGAATGTAATTGCTGAAAGGTTGATGACTGTGAAATCAATGACTCAAATAGAAGAAGAGAAAACTGATGACCTGTTATCACAAGTGTCTAGATAATTATGGTCATCATCCCCTTCAGATATTCGGAAAATTAAATCAGCTACTCCTATTAAGGTGACTGTTGACAACTCTAAACGTCTACCTAATATTCGGCAATATCCACTTAAACCAGAAGCATTAAATGGGATGAGGCCTATCATTCAGGAATTTCTTGAAAAGAGACTTATATTTCCTTGTGCTAGTCCCTGTAATATACCTATCTTGCCCGTAAAAAAGCCTAATGGGAAAGGCGGGAGATTTGTTCAAGATCTGAGAGCTATAAATAATATCGTGATTCCCCGACATCCTGTGGATCCTAACCCACACACTTTGCTCTCAACCATTCCAACTAACAGCTGCTATTGCTCAGTCATTGATTTATGCAGTGCCTTCTTTAGCATTTCCATGGAAAAGGATAGTCAATATCTTTTTGCCTTCACGTGGGAAGATCGCCAGGATACCAGGACAGTGTTGCCACAGGGCTAGACTGAAAGCCCCACTTATTTTTCCCGGATACTCAAGGCTGACTTAGTGAATACAGAATTCCCTAATGACTCCACTTTAATTCAATATGTGGATGATTTGTTCTTGTGTTCAAACACTAAGTTGGGTTCTCAGAAGGGCACAATTTATCTATTGCAACAGCTAGCATCTAAGGGGCATAAAGTGTCCAAGGACAAATTACATTTTTGCCTGCCTATTGTAAAATATCTAATACACTTGATATCTAAAGATGGACCGTTGATTGATTCTGAAAGGATTAAAAGAATCCTGGCTTTTACTCTCCCTAAGACAAAGAAACAGTTAAGAGGATTCCTAGGACTAACTGGATATTGCAGGAACTGGGTACCTAACATTTCACTTATTGCCCAGCCCTTACATATGTTACTAAGTCTGACCAGCCTGATTTAATTGAATGGACACCAGAAGGAGAGAAGGCAGTAACTACCTTCAAGTCTGTTTTGGCCCAAGTACCAGCGTTAGGACATCCTAATTACAGCTTGTCGTTATTCCTCTTCCTACATGAAGATAAAGGAAATGCCTTAGGTATCTTAACTCAAAAACACGGAGGTCGACATCGACCTATAGGGTATTATAGTCAGCAGTTAGATTCAGTGGCAAAAGGGCTTCCACCTTGTATTAGAGCCATTTCAGCAACAGCGTTCTTATGCAAGACCACTGAAGAAATAGTGATGGGGATTCCTTTGACTATCTATCTTCTTCACTCAGTCAAATCTCTCCTAAATTCTCATCACACTCAGCATTACTCTGTCAGCCGGCTAGCCTCCTATGAAGTTCTGTTGGTCTCTGCTCCTAATATTACCTTAGCTCGGTGTAATTATCTTAACCCTGCAACTTTACTTCCAGCATCACAAAAAGATGCCCATGAGTGCGTTTTGTTAATTAATTATCTACTTACTCCTAGGAATGATTTGCAAGAAACTCTCATTGATAATGCTGATCTAATTTGGTTTACAGATGGATCTTACTCAAAGGATGAACAAGGACATTATCAGGCTGGATAGGCAGTAACGTCCTCAGTAGAAGTAATCGAGAGTTCTTATTTACCAGAGTTAAAGTCAGCACAGCAAGCTGAGTTAATTGCTTTAACTCGAGCTTGTCAATTGGCCAGAGACCAGGTAGCAAGTATCTACACTGACAGCCGTCATGCTTTCAGAGTAACACGTGATTTGGGAATGCTGTGGAAACAACGAGGACTTTTAACCTCTTCAGGTAAGCCTATAAAGAATGGGAAACAGGTTGCAGAATTATTAAATTCCATACAGCTACCAAGACAACTAACGACTATTAAAATGCCAGGGCATTCCAAATCTGATACTTTGGAAGCTACAGGAAACCAGCTTGCTGATGCAGCTGCTAAACAAGCAGCCTTGAAGGCTTGCCCTACCCAGCCTCGAGAATGCCTGCTGCTTCCTATTAACTCTGCTAACCCAGTAAAAGACTTCCTTCTACACGCCCAAGAAGTGGCCACGAGAGAAGAAAAAGTGATATGGTATTCAAAAGGGGGAGTTTTTCACACCACCTCATAGATATGGTTTTGGCCCAATAGGAAACCCACAGTATCTGTTGGAGCACAATTTCCACTGCTCCAGCATATACACCAACTAACCCACTGGGCACTTGAAAAGATGATTTTTATGGTGAAAAAAATACTTTAAGAAACTTTTTCCCACAGTGGCCCATAAAGCTTATACTCCTTGTGCTATATGCCCAAAATATAATCCAGGGAAACTACTTCATGGGTCACAAGGCCACTTTCCCCTTCCTAAGAGACCCTTTGAGGTATGGCAATTGGACTTTGTCCAAATGCCACCATCTCAATGATATAAATACATCTTGGTAATGATCTGTATGGTCTCACATTGGGTTGAGGCCTTTCATTGCAGAAGAGCAACGGCTCTAACAATAGGAAAATTACTATTAGAATAATTTCTGTTTGGGGAATTCCTACCGAGTTACATAGTGACCGGGGAACTCATTTCACTGGACAAATAATTAAATCTATTTGTAATAGTTGACCAATAATGCAGCATTTCCACTGCGTTTACCATCCCCAATCCTCAGGATTGATGGAAAGAACTAATGGCACCCTCAAAATTCAATTGGCAAAGCTTTCAGAAGCATTTAATCCCTCATGGCCAAAGGCTCTTCTGCTTCTCAGTCTTAGTTCTATGCCCTTTGGTAAACATCGACTGTCTCCTTTGGAAATAATAACTGAACGACCCATGCAATTTGACAAAGAAATGTGTGAACCAACTTTACTTAAAGGAGATATTTTACATTATTGTCAAGGTCTCATTGTGGCTCCTAAAAGAAATGAGAAATTGGTGGCTAATTCATTTCACACTAAGCTCCCGGGTGAAGAAGACCTTAAGGATCATGGAGTACAACCTGGAGATTTTGTTTATTGGAAAAGACATCTGAGCAAAGACTCTTTGCAGCCCCGTTGAAAAGAACCATATCAGGTGCTTTTAACCAAGCCATGTGCTGCAAAATTTAAAGGCGTAGACTCATGGACTCACATTTCTCATTCATAAAAGTCTTCTCCACCTGAATGGACTTCAACTGTAGTCTCTGACACCTGACTTCGACTGATCAAGATGAACATTTCCAAACCAGGATGAGAAGAAGACAACATCTGTTGTAGACAGCTGTCCCAAGACTCCGGACCAGGCCTGTATGCCTAACTTTATATCTCTTCATGTAAACCCTCGTAAAGTTTAAGCTTTATGTAATTGCTAAAATAATCAATATCTATATTGCCTTACCATTTTCCTACACCAATACTTTACCCTTCAACTTTATAAGATAGATTAGAACCTAATTACACAACCTTTTCTTAATCACCAAAAAGAAAATGCCATGTAAGGTTTTCCTAAAGCTATGTTTGTTTTTCCAATCTACATCTCAATGGACCTCTGAAGACAATGTTTTTCTGCAATGGGCACATTTCTTTGCTACACATGAAAATCAGTCTACTTGTTGGTTATGTGGCCAACTTCCACTTTCTAAGACCCTTGGTGGGTCTTTCCCTTTCGAGGCACAGATTGGAAAGCTCTAAAGCAATTTATTGTGATACAAAGATCTAGTTCTAATGTTTGCAGTTCATCTGATATTACTAATTATGATCCTGAAACATGGCCAATAACGCATACCATTAATAATACAGGTTATGGTTATTCTTTTTCTGTTACTCAAACCATCCGGTTATCCCAACAAATTGCAGATAAACAAAAGAAACAAGACATTACAATAAAAACTATGGAAGGTTTCACACAAATTTGGGATGGATATGTTTGGCTTACTTCTAGCCTTGGATCTTTAAACATACCGGCACCTTCATGTTGGGAACAGAGAAATCATTCCAAACAAAATCTACCAAATTACACTCAAAAGATGGGCTGGATACCCTGCTGAAGTCATGTCAGAATACTATTATACTTAAAAAACGTGATTGATTTAGAACAGACCTGTCTCGAAGACCAAGCATGTATTGGACGGCTCCTAATTGAACTCAGTGGTTATGTGGAACAAACCTCTGGCCTTGGCTGCCACCAGGATGGCTAGGGTGCTGCACTCTGGGCTTCTTTTGGATACAGGGAAAGATTTGCCCAGAGCTAATATCTGTTGACAATCTGCCTCTCCTTAAGGCCAGATAGGCTCGTTCAGTATTTCACTAGTATGACCACCTAACAGCTATATTTGCTCCTTCCTTGGGGCTAGAAGATGTCATATCACATAGACAGGCTCTGACAAAATGTACTCAAAAAGCCCTTAACGATTGTCAGGCAACAATAGTTTTATTAAATACTGAAATGTCTTTAATGAGAACAGCTGTGCTTCAAAAGAGAATGGCCTTAGATATTCTTACAGCATCCCAAGGTGGTACGTGCACGATCATTCAAACCGAATGCTGTGTTTTTATACCTGACCAGTCTTCCAATGTGTCATCTCTACTAAAGCACATGAAAAAACAGGTGAATGCCATAAGTGATCCTCCACCCAGCCTTGATTTGTTTGCTTGGCTCTGTCGGGAGAGAGGGAGAATCTCCCTCTGCCCTTTTCCTCAAGGTTCTTATGGCTGGCCAAATAATTAACAAGACAGGTTAGCCTGAGAAAGTAATACCAAGTCTAATAACATACATACATGGGAGAACTCAGAAATGAGCAACTCGTCCCTCTGTCTAAGCTGCCCGCTTAAGTATTGCAGCTAAAGGCGAGGAAGGTGTTGGGGGTGGGTAGTGGTCTGGGACCTCAGAGGGCAAGAAGACAACTCACATGGAGATAGAAATGCAAATGTTTGCCTGACAACTCTTCTCAGAGTCATCTATAGATAATGTGGTCAGGGAGAGATAGAGTTTTTGATAAAAGGGGCTTGGTACCTTTCCTGTTGTAACCTCTATCCTACATTATCTTTACAGCCATCATGATAATAACTCCTTCCTGAAACAGATCTTTTGTTTTAAATTCTTTAGGCAGTTTGGGAGGGGAAACTCAAATATTCTTCCTGAGTTCTCTGAGTCCTTATTGTCTTCAGCTCGAAATGATCCACATACCAGAGTGGTGCCTCCTGGGGTAGCTTGCCCTGAGCACCATCAGCTCCCTTCTGGTATTGGTTCCTTTTTTCGATCTGGATTGCATGTCCTATTTCTATTACTTCTTGAAATTCTTGTACTAATCATAATATTCAAACTGATTGTTGTTTTCTTTACTCAGTGCTGTAAGACTGTCATGCAAAATAGAGTAATGATCGCTCAGCGACTTGAGAGGGCCGATCAATCTTATAACTTTGGACAAATTTCCTTTTCTGATAAGGACTATGCCTAAAATCTGATTTTAAACTAATATTTCAAAAAAATGTTAAATTATTATCATTGTTACCGTATTTGTTCTATAATTGTGTACAATGTACATAAGGGGATATATATATTAAAAAAAAAGGTGCATATACAATCTTTGTGCAACAACCTAAAATTATCCAAAACTCATGAAATGCTTCCTCTGTTTATATATATATACCTCTTTGCTTGTCCACAATATCCCATTAATTCCCTACACGGTGGACAACTGGGCAAATAGATGAGATAAAAAAAGCCTGGTACCAAGGGACATGATAATCCCAGGGCAGACAGCAAGCACCCTGGTGCCAAGGGACAATATTTTGATCATCAATGTTTTCTATGGAACGATTATAGATCAAAAGGGGGAAAACCATAAATAAATGGCAAGCAATAGGATATATTGGAGCATATGAGGAAGCCATTTGGTGTAAAACTAATTGGGCCTGATCTTGTTTTTTTTTTCCAAAAGGGGCCTGTAGCTTCTGTTCATCCATTGTATATCCGCTTTAAACAATTAACGTGTCCCAAAGACAAAAGCAATGCCCTTAAAATGTAAATACAACATCCCCACATTGACATTTCCTTAAGGATAAGCATTTCTCCCTAGGCTAGGATTTGATTGCTGCACTCATCCTGTGACAACCCAACTTAACACAACAGCCACGCCCATGGAGACAGCAGACATGATACCCACAGTGTCCATCAATCCACGTGCCAACATGTCAATGTCGAGGCTATTGTAAAAGGGACATTGCAATCACATGTGGTACATGCTCTTTGATGGTATATAACCACTCTGTACACCCCACTTATTTGGAGTGCTCCATTTCTTCATGAAAGGATTCTTCTGGGCTATATGGTCCTCAAAGGTTGGCTCATAATAAACTCACCCCAATTTGGTTTTATAGATTTTTTATTCAATATTTGCGTGGACATTCTATTTGTCCCTGCAGTATCTAAACACAGTACCTGACACCTTGGAGGCATTCAGAAAATGTTTGATGAGTGAATAAGTATGTGGGAAACCACACTGGCTGGAGCAGAAGGGGCTTTTTGGGGAGTGGTAGAAAATTCGCTCACGTTCCTACCATAGTGGTTGAGGCTGTGGGCTTTGGACCAGTATGTCTCGGCACCAATCCCAGTTATCCTACTTTTAACTGGGGAACCTGTGCAAAGTATTTACTCTCTGAGCCTTAGTTTCCTCATCTATAAAATGGGGCTACTGAGAACTCCTGTCTCATAGGGTTTTAGTGAAATTTAAATGCATTAACTTAAGTAAAGTATTTAGAAGAGCTCTTGGCACATAGTAGGCATTAACATGTTAGCTGTTGTCTTATCATTATTGCTCTTATATCTGAACAATACTCTGGTTTTGAAAAGATGCTTTCATAAAATAGTTGATCCTCATTATTTGTGGATTCCGTGTCTGCACACTTGCCTACTAGCTAAAATGTACTGGCAGCCCCCAAATCAACACTCACAGGGCTTTCATGTCCATTTGCAGATAAGCGCAAAGTGGTGAAAAATTTGATTCACTTGAAGTGCACGTTCCCAGCTGAGGGGAACAAGGTGACGCTCTGCCTTGTTGTTTCAGCCCATACTGTAAACAAGTGTCCTTCCTGCAGTCCAGTTAGTGCCTCATTTGTTATCTTTTTGTGCCTTGTGTTAGTGACTTGCCTGTTTAATATATCCCCCATGTGTAGTGCTGCAATGTTGCCTGGTGTTCCTCAGGGCAAGAGGCTGTGACGTGCCTTTACGGAGAAAGTATGTGTGTTCGACAACCTTCTTTTAGACACGAGGTACAGTGCTGTTAGTCTACGTTCAATGTTAATATATCAACAATATATATTAAATAAGGTGACTTTAAAGAGAAACAGACAGAGAAAAAGGTTATGTATTGATCAGTTGAAGAAAATGTGACTAAAGCTTGCAGGAACCTAACCCTGCATTTCCTGTAGGAGCAGTGGGTCATATTCACTGATTCAGTGTTCACAGTGACTTTATAGAATGTCACACTGTGCATAACGAGAACTGACTGTATCTTATGTAATCCTCACATACTCCCGTATAACAGGCAGGGTAAGGAACAGGGTGTCCACATTCTATGGGCTATTACAGACCTTATGAGCCAAGTAGAGAATTTAAAATGTCTTGTGTTCAGCATAAGAGCCATGAGTTTTTGAGCAAGGAAGATCTATGATGAACTGATGTTTAAGGAAAAATTACCTGGCAAGAGACTATAGTTTTGAGAGGAAGAGGGAGAACTGAGCCAGAAAGAAGGACCAGCTGTTAAACTCTCCAAGTATTCCCATTGCTAGGTGAGGAGATTCGCAGCTAAAGTGCTGATGTGATAAAGGAAAAGTAGCAGGCAAGGGATAAAATAATGGATTTGGTAACTATATATAGGGTATAAATTAGTCTGTGGTTCTCAAAGTGGGGTCCCTGAACCAGCAGCATCAGCATCACCTTGGAACTGGGCAGAAGTGCAAATTCTCTCGTGCTGCTGCAGAATTGCTGAACTGGAAATTCTAGGGTGGGGCCTGGCAACCTGGGTTTCAACAAGGCCTCCAGGTGCTTCTGGTACTCATCAAGTTTAAGAGCCAATGAAATAGAAAAATGATTCCAACATGTCACCATGCCCAGGTAAGCTGAAAGGCAGGGAAGTGGTATTTGTTTGGAGAATAAGACACATTTTAAATTTTAGGAAAAAGTATTTGAGTGTCTGTTTCATCGTGAGGATTCCAGAGATGCCATTTTAGCTCTCTGTATGTGAAGCTTTTTTTTCCACAATATGTTCTCCTTTAGAGAGACCTTGGTAAGTTATTTACTGCTTACCACATGTTCTGAGAGTCCCTTATTTCTTGAAATCCCCTTTCAGATGTGAAAATGTACTTTATTTTTGTGCACAATCTCCTCTATTTAAAATCTAGAATTCTCTTCCTATAGGATCATGTGTGGCACATGCAGCCTTACTGTCAATTTGGAATGTCATTGGATTGTTCCAAAAGCTTAGAATGTTTTAGAATTTAGAACCTGATGAATAGAGAATTTATATGCTTCTGTGTAGGATTCATATTTTTCAGATGTCTAGAGGTATTCCAACTTGCCAGTAATGTGGCCTTAAGATTTAGCAGAACTTGAAAATCTGAATATAGTAGAAAATGAATTATATCTGTAATATTAACATTTACAAAATAAATGATCACAATGCTTACGTATCAATAAGCACTTTCTGTATTCTAGGCTCTGAAAGTATCTTGCTTACATAATAAACCTGATAAAGTTTCAAAGATGAGCCATTTAACTTTTCAGCAAAAGCTTGACTTGAGTGTATTTTGGCTTCCTTTATGACAATTTTAGCCTTAATGTCACAGTAGTGTTTTCTTTTTCTGGGAATCAACTAATCTTCTATTTGTTGAATGCTTTAATTTTTAATGGTCACTTGTATTTTGCGATATGCACGTGTTCAAATAATCTATAAGAACTAACCTTTACCACCCACATATAATATTATACAGGAATGGAAGAATTTAGGCTGACTTACTGTATATAATTGTTCAGCCAAAGAAGATGGCAGACTCTACCACATACAATGATTTAGGAGTTTGATGCAGTATTTTTAAATACAAATAATCTCAAAATTGCTAATACATAAAATATATTACTTACTGTGTTAACTAACCAAAATAGTTAAATTTGTTATCTTTCCTCCCTTTCTAAAGATGCACCCATTGTATAGATTCTGTACAAAGTTGCAAAGATCACTTTTTTCCTTTTCAAAATTTATTTATTTTAATTTTTAGTAGTGAGAACCTTAGTGTTGGGTAAACTGCTGCACAATTACTGGAAATGTTGAGAGATATTTTTCCCCCCAAAGCCCCAGTAGATAGTTTTATGCCATAGCTGCTCATCCTTCTAGTTGCCGTATGTGGGCCTCAACATGGCCGGAGAAGTGGTGTGTCGGTGCGCACCCAGGATCCGAACTCAGGCCACCAGCAGCGGACTGCATGCACTTATCCGCTAAGCCATGGGGCCGGCCCTGACAGAATTTTTGAAAAGTGTAAAAATCTAAAGATAATGAAAAGTTTATTTCTCCAATGTCAAGTCCCTTTAGGATATGATAAGCCTCTGTCTAGTTGTGCCCTGAAGAGATGGAAGATTAAGTACCAGCACAGGACACAAGGGAACAGGCTGCCAACTTGAGGGCTTCCCATGAACCACAGAGTGCCTGGCAGACTCTTGGAGATTGAATCTGGGCTTTGTCCACGGGTGGGTCCTGAGAGGAGGATTTTGCTTAAATGATCAGAGAATAGACAACCTCTTTTCTTGACATTAAGTAATATTTACCATGTATATTTCTTTATAAATCTCTGAATAAAATAAAATTATAACCCGTATAGAAATCAACTCTTACTGACAAGCCCCACATCCTTCTCTAGAGAGCTCAACAGAAAATGTCTCAGCTGACTGTAAATTGCTCTTCTCTGAAAGCCAGCCAGCCCTTCATTGATAGCCCTGGATAAGGAAGGCCAGATACAATTCTTTGAAGATGTTGAGCTGAATTCAGAACGAAAAATCCTACCTCCAGTTGGCTCCCCTGTGAGAATGGATGGCCGGCTTTATTTCACAGGATGGGCAGTTGAGGTTTCAGATGAGCTTAATTGCTCTGTTCCCCAGGGATGGAAAAGGAGGATTGTGACATTGATTCAGTGCTCAGATTTTGCAGGTAAAGATAATGTCTTAGAGGGGAATAAAGATTTCAGCAAATTGGTTTTTTGTTCAAGAGAACAGATAGTCTCTCACTCCAACTTCTCTTCCTTGTTCTCTATCTGTAATATCGCTGTAAAAATTCTCTGTATAAAAATTTCAGTCTTGGGCCGGCCCCGTGGCTTAGTGGTTAAGTGTGCGCAATCTGCTACTGACAGCCCGGATTTGGACCCCGGGCGCACACCGACGCACTGCTTCTCTGGCCATGCTGAGGCCATGACCCACATACAGCAACTAGAAGGATGTGCAACTACGACATACAACTATCTATTGGGGCTTTGGGGAAAACAAGGAGGAAGATTGGCAATAGATGTTAACTCAGAGCCGGTCTTCCTCAGCAAAAGGAGGAGGATTAGCATGGGTGTTAGCTCAGGGTTGATCTTCCTCACACACACACACACAAATTTCAGTCTTTTCTTTGCAGTCTGTTTATCATCTATACAAATTCTTTGACTTCACCACCTTCTTGGCACCACAACCGTAGCCATTGAGATATAATTGTAGATTCAGTTTTGCAATTTCATCCTCTTATCTCTATTTCCTCTGCCATTTCTTGGTATTAGTTCTTATTGTATCTTATGCTTGAAAACATTTGAAGCTTACAGTGTGTATCAGTTCCTTATTTTCTCAAATTTTTATTATCCAAGTGCCCTCAACTATCATTTCTTTTAAAAAAGAAGTGAAATACATAACAGAAAAATACACTGTAATAAATTGACTACTTATAAAATTAAGTTCAACATGAAATACCTCCCCATTTAACAGAGACCATCTTTTATAATTCACCATGCTTTAGTTTGGGCAGGGTCAGTTTATCAATGATTTTGGATGTTTTAAACCACGTGAGATAAATACAGTGTAAGGTAAAATTGTTAGTCTTGCAGAAGTTGTAGAATTTCGTGATGAGTAGAGAAGTTGATGGTGGAGAACCTGAATCACATGCAAAGTAGTTGATTAATTAACACCTGACAGAGTTTGTTAATTTGTGAAAGATGATAATAAGACATACATGTTGAAAAGATAACTTTGCATATCAGAGTATTGTCAGAGGCCACTGGGAAAATTCTTAATGTTCTCAAATACTACAAAATAATGACCATTTTTTCATAAAAGATGTCATACATGATGGCATCATATACTTTTGTCAGAAAATTTGCAATGAAGAAAATTAACACTTGAGTCATTTTAATTCTAACAATGTGTTCATGCTTACTATTAGGTTAAAAACACTTTTTAGGAATAAAGTGATAAATGATGTACTTGCATAATTTTTAATGTTTTTTAGGAAAAAACTTTTTCACATTTAAAAAAATATTTATTTGTATTTATTTTATGCTGAATTTATTCCTGGGCCCAAAGACTTTTTTTAATTAACTAACACCAATTCTTTTCAAACTCTTTCAAAAGTTGAAGAGGAGAGAATACTTCTAAAGTCATCCTATGGAGTTAACACTACCCTGATATCAAAGCCAAAGACACTAAGAGAAAAGAAAACTACAGGTCAATAGCTACCATGAATATTGATACAAAAATCCTCAATAAAATAGTAACAAACAAAATTCAGCAGCATATTAAAAGGATTATACATCACTTTTATGTGGGATTTATTTCTGGAATACAAGGAAGTTTCAATATATGAAAATGAATCAATGTAATTAACCACATTAACAGAATGAAGGGAAAAAAATGATCATCTCGATGGATGCAGAAAAAGTGTTTGGCAAAACTAAACATGGTTTCATGTTAAAAACACTAAAAAGCCCTCAGAGTAAAAGGAAGCTATTTCAACATAATAAAAGCCATATAGAGAAATCCACAGAGAACATCATATTCAAGGGTGAAAGACTGAAAGCTTTTTCTCTAAGATCAGGAACAAGGCAAGAAGGCCCACTTTCACAACTTCTATTCAACATGACATTAGAAGTTCTAGCCAAAGCAATTAGACAAGAAAAAGAAAGAAATAGCATCCAAATTGGAAAGGAAGAAGTAATATTATATTTGTTTAGGGGTTTCAGCATATAATATCTTATATGCTGAAACCCCTAAAAATTGCTCAAAAAATTGTTAGAACTAATAAATTCTGCACAGTAGTGGGACACAAAGTCAACATGCAAAAATCAGTTGTTCTTCTATACATTAGTAATAAATAATCTGAAAAAGAAATTTTAAAACCTTACATTTTTATTTAAAATTGCATCAAAAAGAGTAAAATACTTAAGAGTCAACTTACTCACGGATCTAAAAATTCCAATGAAATTTTTGCAATAATAGAAAAGTCTATACTAAAATTCATATGGACTCTCAAGGGACCCTGAATAGCCAAAACAATCTAGAAAATGAAGAACAAAGTTAGAGAACTCACACTTTCTGATTTCAAATCTTACTACAAAATAATCGAAACAGCACAGTACTGGCATAAATACACACAATATACTAATGAAACAGTATAGAGATCCCTGAAATAAATCTTTACATATATGGTCAAATGATTTTTGACAAGGGTGCAAAGACCATTCATTGGAGAAAGGATAAGTTTTTCAACAAATGATGCTGGAAAACTGGATACCCACATGCAAAAGAATGAGGTTGGACCCTTACCTTACATCATATACAAAAATTAACTCAAAATGGATCAAAGATCTAAATGATAGAGTTGAAGCTATAAAATCCTTAGAAGAAAACACAGGGTAAAAGCTACATGTCATTGGGTCCAAATGCCATTGCCAATAATGCTTTCTTTAATATGACACCAAAGACATAAGCAACAACAACAACAAAATAACAAATTGGACTTCATCAAAATGTAAAAGTTTTCTGTATCATAAGGTACTATCAACAGAGTAAAACGGCAACCCACAGAATGGTTGAAAATATTTGCAAATCACATATCTGATAAGGGATTGATGTCTAGAATATATAAAGAACTCCTACAACCCAGCAATAAAAAAAAAAACACAATTTAAAAGTGCACAGAGGACTTGAATAGACTTTTCTCCAAAGAAGATATAAAATGGCCACATGAAAAGATGCTCCACATCATTAAATATCAGGAAAATGCAAAATCAAACCAAAATGAGATACATCTTCACACCCATTAGCATAGTTACTATCACAAAATCAAAAAATAACAAGTGTTGGCAAGGATGTTGAGAAATTGCGACCTTTGTGCAATGAGGGTGAGAATATAAAACTGTGGAAAACAGTATGGCAGTTCCTTCGAAAATTAAAAATAGAATTACGATATTATCTAGCAATTACACTTATGGGTTCTGAAATAATAGAAAAAATATTTATAAATCTCTGCCTCCAGTTCCTGGCAATGAGCTGCTAAAACCTTTGTGATTTCTTAAATGATAAGAACAATAGGAGCATCTCTTATTCTAATATTTGTCTTTGACACCATCCCTTACACAGAGCCCCTAAAACCCTTGTAATTGCCTTTTTTTTTTTTGAGGAAGATCAGCTCTGAGATAACATCCGTGCTATTCCTCCTCTTTTTGCTGAGGAAGACCGGCTCTGAGCTAACATCTATTGCCAAGCCTCTTCCATTTTTTCCCCCAAAGTCCCAGTAGATAGTTGTATGTCATAGTTGCACATCCTTCTAGTGGCTGTATGTGGGATGTGGCCTCAGCATGGCCAGACAAGCGGTGCGTCGGTGCGCGCCCAGGATCCGAACCTGGGCTGGCAGCAGCGGAGCATGCGCACTTAAGTGCTAAGCCACAGGGAAAGACCACTTGTAATTTCCTAAGTGATAAGAACACTTGGAGAATCTTTTGTTTTATTGAGGCAACTCTGGTTAGGCTCCTGGATGGCTCCTGGATGGTCACCAGAAAGACCAAGCCCTGATTAGAAGCTTGATATTTTTAGCCCTACCCCTTATCCTCCAGAGGGGGGAGAGGGGCCAGAAACTGAGTTAGTAATTGATCATGCCTACATGAGGGAGCTTCCATAAAAATCCCAATAGAAGGAGCTTCAGAGAGCTTCCAGGTTGGCAATGATAAGGAGTGCCTGGACAGTGGTGAACCTGGAGATGGCATGAAAGCTCTGTGCCCCTTCTCACATACCTTTCCCTATGCACTGCTTCCATCAGGCTTTTCTTGAGTTATATCCTTTTATATTAAACTGGTGATCTAGTAAACGTTTCTCTGAGTTTTGTGAGCCACTCTAGCAAATTAATCAAACCCAATGAGGAGGTTGTGGGAACCTCTGGTTTATAGCCAGTCAGTCAGAAGTACAAGTAAGAGCCTGGGCTTCTAACTGGCATCTGAAGTTGAGGTGAGGTTGAGTGGGGGTGCAGTCTTATAGGACTGAGTCCTCAACCTGGGGAATCTGATGTATCTCTGGGTTGACAGCATCAAATTGAGTTGAATTATCTGACGACCAGCTGGCATTCCAAGAATTGCTTTTTGGAGGTGTGGGGAACCCTCCCACGTGTGAAAAAATGAATCTCAGAACACCATTTGTGGACATACACCCAAAAGAATTGAATGCAGAGGTATAGACATATATGTACACCCATGTTCTTAACAGCATTATTCAAAATAACCAGAAGCTGGAAGAAAGCCAGGTGTCCATCAACGGATGAATTGACAAAAAAACAGTGGTGTGTACAGACAGTGGAATACCATTCACCCTTAAAAAGGAAGAAATTCTGACACATGCTATGACATGGATGAACCTTGAGGACTTTATGCTAAGTGAAATAAAGCCATCCACAAAAGGAAAAATACTGTATGATTCCACTCATATAAGGTACTTAGAGTCCTCAAATTCATAGGAATAGAAAGGAGAATGGTGGTTCCCAAGGGCAAGAGGGAGGGATAACAGGGAGTTGTTGCTTAATGGGCACAGAGTTTCAGTGAAATGTGAAAATAGTTCTGTGGATGGTTGGAGGTTATGGCTACACAATAATGTGAATGCCCTGAATGTCACTGAACTGTACACTTAAAAATGGTTAAAATGGTCAGTTTTATGTTATGCATATTTTATGACCATTTAAAAAAATTAATTATTTTCAACAAATGAACAAACAGTAGCTACATGCAATAGCATGGATAAATATCCTAACCATAAGGCTGCATAAAAGAAATTATATTCAAAAGGCTATACATTTTTTAATTCCATTTATATAAAATACAAAAAAGAAACAAAACCGAGGTCTTGCTTCCAGGAATGGTGGAGTAGCTTGTTGAACTAATGTTCTAACAGATAACAATGATAAAATCTGCATAAAGTATTATATATATTTATATAGAATCATGTATTTATATGTAGTACACATACAATAAATGTGTATATGTGTGTATGTATAAATCTCTTACAAAAGCAACCAGAACTGTGAGGGAGTCTTCCCTTAAATGATGGGAATTGCACCAGGAGATATTTGCAAGCTTGATTCTTTTGCCTCAAAGCATTCCAAAATCTGTACATGGCCCACATAAGGGAAAAACTACCGTCTTCCTTGTAATGTTAGAGGATATATTTTGGGACTGACAGAGTAGCTGGAAAGTTAGGGGAGAAAATCTGGAATGGAGGGAGACACAAAGAGGAAAATCTCAAAATATATATGTAAGTCTCCCTCACACACACACCCAATGGGCAGATCTTTGAACAACACACATGCAGGGTAGGCCCCAGAGAGCCTAGTGTAAAAACAGCAATTGGTAGATGAAAGAACTGATCGAGGATTTCAGCTATGCCCACTGTAAAGGAGAGAAGATTGAAGTTTCAGTCTAGTCATGTTAACTCCCTGTTAGAAAAATAACAGCACTCTTCAAAGTAATACAATAGAATCCAGAGTCTCTATAACTATCATTCATGGTTTCCAGTAGACAGTTTAAAAAATCATGAAATTTGAAGAGATAGGAAAATGTAATCCATGTATGACCAAAAGCCGGCAGTAGAAACTCTCCCCAAGGTGTTGCAATTAGCAGACAAGGATAAGAAAATAGCTATTATAAAGATGATCATGGTGGTAAAGAAAAATATTCTCATAATGAATGAACAGATGTGGAAACTCAGCAGAGAAGTGGAAATTACAAAAAAGAACCAAATAGGAAGATGAAATAAAAAAAATACTTTTGAGTTTACATGTACATTAGAGACAGTAGAAGAAACATGAAGAGAGAGCAATATAAATTTTCCAGTCTGAACAAAAGAATGTAAAAATTTTGAAGAAAAATGAAGAGAACCTTACCTGTGAGATGATTGAGTTTCCAGCAGAGAGGAGAGAGACAGAAAAATTAAATGAGGCAGAAAGGCAAATCAATAAGTAATAGCATAAAATTTCCAAAATTTGGTTGAAAATCTAAAATTTTAGATCCAAGAAAGTCAGGAAACCCACAAAATAAAATACAAATTAAACCACCCCTGAGCACATGATAGTCAAGCTGCTAAAATCCAAAGATAAAACAAAAATCTTGAAAGCAGTCAGGGAAATCCATATATACAGGGGAAGACTACATACAGGGAGAAATAATGTGAATGATGGATGATATATTATTAAAAACAAAAGAGACAACTCAACAACAAAACGACATCTTTCAAGTGCAGAAAGAAAACCCAAAAGTCAACACAGGATTCTATATTTAGCAGATCTCACTTTCAAAGAGGAGGCAGAAGCCACAATAGTATTCCACACACCTAGTAGATGGCTAAAATAAAAAATAAAATTGTAAATACCAAGTGCTGGTGAGGACAAGGAGCAACTAGAACTGGGAATGCAACATGATAGTTGCATTAGGAAAACGGTTTAATAGGTTCTTATAAAGTTAAACATACACTTATTATATGACTCAGATATCCCACTCCTAGGGATTTACTGAAGAAAATTGAAAACTAATGTTTAAACAAAAATCTTTGTGTGAATCTTCATAGCCATTTTATTCACAATTGCCACAAGCTAGAAATAAACTAAATGTCCTTCATCAGGTGAATGGGGAAAGAAACTGTGGTGAATTGGGACATTAGAATACTACTTGGCAATAAAAAGGATAAACTCTTGATTTACACAACAACATGGATGAATCTTGGCTGCATTTCTCTAAGTGAAGGAAGCCCAATTCAAAAGGCTATGCAGTATATGATTTCATTTATATGACGTTCTAGAAAAGTCAGAATTACAGAGATGGAAAATGATCAGTGGTTGCCAAGGGATGGAATGGGGGAAGGGGTTGACTACAAACGGACAGTATGAGAGAATTTTGGGGGGTGAAAAAAACAGCTCTGTATGGTACTGTGGAGGTGGATACACGACCATAAAGTTGTCAAAACCCATAGAAGTGTACACCACAAAGAGTGAATTTTACTCTGCACATTTTAAAAATCAATCAGGATGCTGGGGAACACATATGGAATACAGTGACAAATGAATCTCACTGTATTACAAGCATGTGACATAACCACACAGAAGGCGTGGGGATGAAAGGTCCTGACCTAAGTTACTTTGGAAAACAGTATGCTGATGGGATACTGTAAAACAAAAGTACTGGACACACTGTAATCTAGGTGGTAAATTTTTTTCATAAGGGTATGGGTTAGCAATTCTGAAACTAGTTGACACATTAGTAAATATATTGTAGCTAACTGGAGTTAAGTTTCTCACTGTTGGTGGAAGAAGTTAAAAATAAACAAAAGGAGAATGCTAGAATAAACTCTGTGGTGCTGGATAGGAGTTGGAAGTATCAGTATGAAACCATGTCTCTTCTAATATATCTATCCAGATAGATGGATAGATTGATAGGTTGGTAGATTGATAGATAGATGTGTATACCTGAGTTTATATTCATACATACATTTCCAAACTCTGCTGAGAGGGTCTAGAAGCAGTGACACCCTAGTATCAATGAGCACACATAGCTCCCAGATCTTGGTTTCTAAATATCATTCTCCAATAAAAAGAACCAGGTTTTCTTGGAGAAATGGCTAATTCCAGGGCTGGACATGGAAAATAAAAGATGAGCCTGGATCATCTTGTAGTGCCAGAAAGTAGGAAAGTGATTTAAATAAAACACAGAAAATGATGAGGTGTGTCAAAAGGAATCAATCTGAAAGACTTCCCAATGGCTCAAGCTGGAAAACTGTGAGCAACATAATAAATAATGGTAGCATTGGATCATTACACAGAGAATCAAATAAATATCCATGAGTCTATACTGACATAAAATAGATTAAATAAGAAAGGAAGAAAGAAAGAGGAGTAAAAAAGAAAGAGAGAAAGAAAGGAAGAAGGAAGAGAGAGGGAGGGAGGGAAACTTCCTCCCAGAATTCCAAATAATAAACGCGGCTGGATAGCATGAAATAGAAAATTGCCACTAGAACACCACAGTAATAATTATTGTGGGTAAGGCTGACTGATGAATGCAAAAACTGTAGGTGAAACTTAAAGAATAAACAGTACATTTGCAGAGCCTCAAATCATCTGCCTCCAAATACTTTACTTTTTTCTGTTAATTTATTTAAAAGACCTATGACTATTTAAAACAAAAATTATAACATTGTATTGTGGGATTTATAACATGGGAAGATGTAAAATTTATGACAACAATAGCACAAAGGACAGACAGAGGTAAATTGACCCGTTCTGTAGCAAGTCTTCCATATTTTACATTGATTAAACTGGTGCATTATTAAGTCTAGGTAGGCTGTGATCTGTTAAAGATGCATATTGTAATCTGGACCAACCACTAAAAAATGCAAAGGTGTGCCTCTTAAATGCTAATAAAGGAATTAAATAGCATACAAAAAGGATTTGTACAAGAATGTTCACAGGAGATGACCTGCACATCCCCAGGAGGAAGATGAGTGCACTGCGGGGCATCCACAGAGCAGAACGCCCACAACCGTGCCGAGGAACAAACGCTGACACACACATGCTGGGTGAGTCTCATCAACCTCGTACCAAGGGAGGCAAGCTGAACAGAAAACAATACACGTGGGATGATTTCAGCCAAGATGAACCTAAGGTGAAAAAACCAGAACAGGAGTTGCCTCGGGGGAAGGAAAAATTTCCTAGGAAGGAACAGGAAGTGGTTTTCTGGGGGTGATGGAAATATCCTATTCTTAAAGGGGTGAAGGTTATATGGGCATGTTTATTTGCCAAAAATGTACGGTTGAGATTTGTGCCTTTCAGTGTGTGTACCTCTTACCCCACCGCCACACCCAAAGGACTAAAAGAATAATAAAATGAGGTGGAATGGGATGGTGTGTGGATGAAACAAAAATGGCAAACGATTAGTAGTTGTTGAAGCTGGGTGACGGGCCTTCTTGTGTTATTTTGTTTATTTTGTATATTGTTTAAATTGTTCTGCAATAAAACACTTATATAAGAAGACAAACTTGATAAACAGTGTTCGCTGGTAAGATGTCAGTTACCTTTGGGGAGGAAGGGGGGAGAAAGGGATTGTTGAGGCCTGAGTGAAGCTGGTGCTAGTTCTTGGTCACACAAGTGTGTTCACATTGTAATAATTTTTTGAGGTTTATATGGATGACTTCTGCATATATTTCTGTACGCGTTATACATCAATAAATATTTTAAATCCTGCATATTTGTGCAAAGGTACTAACTCAATATCTCAGAATAACAGCAATGTTTTGTTTGAAAGTGGAACACGTTCACTCATGACATCATCAGATGGATTTTAATACTCCCAATTATCTATTAATGCCCTCACCCTTGCGTGGCCTGCCTGGGTTGTTCCATTTATGCCTCAATTTGGCAAGTGGAATGGCTTTGAGTTTTTATGATGAGTATGGGCCCTTCTGGTGGGTGGGTTCCAAGGGGAGGCTCTCTGCAGCGACCCTGACACGGGGTCCTGAGGGAGGATCATGGCAGGCTGGAGGAATGGAGGGGATGGTAGGACAGGGGGCCTTAAAAGGCAAAATCCAGGATCCCATGCACCCAGTATTTCCATTTTAGATATTGAATTTACGTTTCAAATACTGGCCAGGGAGCTTCCACCAGGGCTGCAAGCATCCTCAGCAACAACCAGGCAGGTGAGCCCCACTCCAACCTGAGTACTGGCCTCAAAGGATGCAGCCCAACCACACTGCACATACTCTGGGGGATGCGCAGGGCATGGACAGTTGGCGTGGTATAGAGAAGAGGCGGGGTAGAAGGTGGGGTGTAGAAGCAGAGGGGCGTGGGCCATGGGTGGAGGGACAGTAGGGAGTTGGGTCCCCTAGCTGTGCATGCTGGGAGCATTTGTCTCTTAACCATTCCTGGCTGGGAACTTGCAGGACTGCAGGACTACAACTCCCAGGATGCTCGGGGCACGGGGTGGTGCCTAGCCCTGGGAGGAGGAGCAGGGCGGTGAAGGCTCTGCCGAGGGCCAAACCGCCATTGACTCAGGACTCTGGTCCTGCACCCGCTCCACGTGGACTGAGTCGCAGAGGGATGTGACGGGACTAGAGGTACCAGGGAGTTGGGAGGGTGTGGCGGCTTCATGGGCAGCCGAGGGCCTGCAGCGTACAACTGCTTTTGTCCAAAACTGAAGCCAGACTCTGGCCTCTTCCCCACCGCCTCCCTCCGTTGCTTGATTCCTCCTCCCACCTGCATGCCTGTGGGTCACTCCACAGCCTCCTACCTAGTCCAGGGCCAGGTGCTTCTCCAAACTGCTTATGGGAACTGGTTTGACATCCCAGAAACTTTCCACTTTGCCTGCTGCCCTCTGCCTTCTCCAGCAAAAGTGCCATCATTTCATCAGCTTTTGGGAGACATTCGCCCTTGTGGCCCCTCTTGGAAGCACAACTTAAGAGCTTTGCAGGGTGGTAACATTGGTTGTTGCTTGCCTTTTTCGCAGATGTGGAAGTTGAGGCATCTATGAGGCTAATCAGTGGTTTCCCCAGGATCCGCTAAAAGCAGAGGAGAAGAACCCAATTCCCAGGCAAGTATCTAGTAGGCCATTTTCACTAACCCATTCCAGTGCAGAGGCCTCTGAAACAGCATCCTTAAGATGAGAATAGCTTAAGCATTTTGCCCTTTAGATTGATAGCCTAATGTCAGCTCAGGCCTGAGTGGCCAGTCTCTTAGGGACCTGGGTGGGGACTCTGATCCCTCAGGAAGAGATCGGTGGTCCAGCTTTGGGAGAGGCATGTTCATGGTAGACAGCACTTGGGCAGCATTTGAAACCCGTCAGCTTTAACATCTCTGCTTTGGATTCCGGCAAGGTTCCTGGATAAACACGCCTAGGGATAGTCAGATGTACCGTATTCTTTAAAAATTGATTAGAGTAGTGAAAAGAACAGAACATAAAGTATCCTGCTTATTTGCAAAAGATAAGATGCAAGCAAGACCTTCCTCTTAATTTTTTTCTGCTCATTCTCTTGGCTGCACTGTAAGCTTGAATGCACAAACAAAAAACTTGAATTGCCATATTCTCTTTTCCTGAGATTGGTAAATTAACTTAAAAGTCTTATTGAAACCTGTGGAGGAATGATTAGCAGCTCTCATGATTCTTATGTCATCCTTAAAATCTGGTCGTTGATCTAAATGAAAAAAAGTCCTTGTTTATATTACACATCCCAATAGGTTACATTTCTGATACCTGAATGTGGGATATTATCAAACAACTGGAAAATCTGGTCATGGAAACTGGACCCTGTCACTTTGTCAAGAATTTGCCTCTTTATTAATTAATGACACATGAATTCTTTAACATTTTTATAAAGAGTGAATGAGAAACTCTGTAGTGTCTCTGAATGTGGCTTGACGGGGAAGTCTTGCTAGACCACATCCTCAGGTACTTCTCTCGTGTTCAATAGGCTCAGGTGATAGTTGGGGTGGTCAGGTCCAGCGCCAATCCCCCAGCCCCCAGTGTTCCATCCTACTCTGGCCTGTGACCTCTTCAGGGGGTTCTGATGACACTCGTCCACAAGTGTTGGAAGGAGACATTGTAACATGAGGATATTCCTCATCTTGAAACAAGAATTAATGGAGAGGAAAGTCTAGGGGTCTTTGTGCTCCGATGCACTGCTGTTGGGGTGTGGCTGCAGTGACCACTGTGCTCCCAGCAGTCCCCACAATGGCTGTCTCAGACATTTGATCTCCTGGCGCAACCACAGCAGCTGTTGAGAGAGCTGGGCGGTAGTCGTTGTTTAGTGTCTTCCATCAGATTTTGTGGCTCTGACCCTCCTCTGCTCACCCCCTTCTCATTCCTAACTGCTGCGTTGATTGCTTTGTAGTTTTTTGCTAGGAGCCACTGTGTGTAACTGGATTTCACAGTGTCTTTAGGGACCCACCCTCCCTACACGAGTCACTGTACAACAGCCACTTATCCTGTTGTAACCCATGTTCGTCCTCGCCAGTGGAGCTGTGAAGAACCCTGCTTACTCGGAGCTTCTCTCATTCTCATGCTGCTGGGGCTGCTTACGAAGCTGGGCATCTTGTCTTTGGTCTCATCAACATTATTCTTTTCATCGATTATTCTTAAATCAGATATGACTTTGTTAATAACGTGGACACTCGCTGTCACAGACACTTTTATGTAATTTCCCCAACAGCTCTGTGAAGTAGGCCTGTGATCCCCATTTTACAGGGGGGACACTGAGGCTCAGAGAGGTCGAGTAGCTTCCTTCACACAGTTTCTTGGTGCATTTTGAGTCTCCACCTGGAACTACGCCTCTCAGGTGTGTGCACTTAGCTGGTGTTCCACTTTGTCCCTCTCTGCCAGCCTCCCCAAAGGCACATGCCCCATCCTGAGTCCATTGTCTGCTTGATGGTAGTCACCCTGCACAAACAGGCCCTGGGCGGGGAGTGGACTAGCATGGCGTGTTCGTCCGTCCTACCCTGGGCAGATTCTAGGTTTATTGTGAGAGCTGGAGCAGTGGAAGATACTGACCATCACTCACTTGGAAGTTTGTCATGTAGAAATATTCCACTGACTTTTTGCAGGTGTTATGTCTTCTTTGTCTTCATTGTTCCTCTGGGCTTTCTCCTACAGTCCGTGCTGTGCAGTAACATATAGTACAGAGACTGGTGAACATAATACTGTTGTCCTGCACCAAACGGTCACATCACTCATTTTTCTAATTATGAAAGAAATACATACTGTAAAAAAAAGTCAAATTACACAGATCTATGTAGAGTAAAGTGAAACTTTCCCCTTCCATCCCCTTCCCTACAAACTCACTCCTCTACTTGGAAGGAACTATTAAGAGGTTGCAGCTTATTCTTCTGGACATTTTCTATGAATTTATAAATACACATAAAGTTTTTTTAACATAAATTACATAACTACATCGTTTTGCAATTTGCTGTTTCCCAAACCATATATCATAGACGTCTCTCCTTATCAGTGTACGTCATTCTAACTTAGCTCTTAAGAAGTTTTAAAGCTACTCCAAAGAACAGGATACCATGATCTGATTATTTCTTCTTTGATAGAGATGGGGTTATTTCCAGTTTCACTATTATACATAATGCGGCAGTAAGATCCTCGTATGGAATTTATTACACTGCTATTCAACTGTTCGATTTGCTTTGTTTCATTTTAGTCAGAGACTATGATATATTTTTAACAATTTTATGGGAATTATTTTATAGGGAAATTAATTTTATCTCTGAATCAAGACGTTTATGGGGAAACTGGATTTCAAGGTCATCCATCTCAGTAATCTGGAGAAAAATCATGAAACTTCAAGGTATTATGCTTGCTCCATCACATTCTAACAATTCATGTTAACAATTTAAAGTTGAATGTTTTAATAGCCTCTACTCTCTTTGTTCAGAAGAAGGATGACTTTTTCTTGTCTTGAAAACTTCTGACTCCAGGGGCTCTCAGTTGGGCTTCAGAGAGGATAAGATATTGGTGTTGTATCTGTTTCTCTTCAACTGTAGGCTGCATCTTCTAAAGATCATAGAATTGAACATGGTCCAACCGATATATGTGATTTGGGTGAAAAATTCAAAGTAATGAACCCAAGATAGGAATCTATAAGTTTGGTTCTTAACAAAGAATTTCCTTTGATATCTTCAAGTCTCTGTGATTACTAGTAAAAACCACCTATGGATGAAGAGACGTGGTTCTGCTGGCAATGTCTGGCTTGAACATCCATAGTTAAAGCTGCCACATCCGTAGGTAGATTAGACTTGACCTCTCTACGACCTCTGCCCTTGGTCTTTGACCTGGGAAAAATAAGAATTTAAAAAAGCTGTTGTTGGGGTGGCCCCGTGGCTTATCGGTTAAGTGCGTTCGCTCTGCTGCTGGCGGCCCAGGTTCGGATCCCGGGCGCGCACCGACGCACCGCTTCTCTGGCCATGCTGAGGCCGTGTCGCACATACAGCAACTAGAAGGATGTGCAGCTATGACATACAACAATCTACTGGGGCTTTGGGGGTAAAAATAAATAAATGAAATTATTAAAAAATAAAACAAACAAACAAACAAACAAAAAGCTGTTGTTACTAGCACTGAATGCTAGAAATGTCCATTAAAGATTGAGTTTGATTTGGTAAACCAAGGGAGTATAAGCAGAACAAAGTCTTTAACATCTATAAAATTTCAAAAAATTCTAATTTTTTCAAATATAACTCTATTTTTGCCACATGCAAACTATATTAATGAAATATCCCTCTGTCCATTTCTTAAGTTGTTTCCATTGATTTGATGGATTTTTCCTCTAATCTGGATTCCAAGTGTGAAAGAACATCTTGGTCCTTCAAAGAAAAGAAGACATTGAAATTTAATTTTCTTTTAGCTCGGCATCCTACAGGTTTGAGGAACAAATTATCATGTAATAATACAATGATTTTGAAATCTAATTGTTCATTAGAGGGGTGTAAGGGATGATTGAATGATGGTTCATCCCCATGGTCAGGGATATTATACACATGGACGTGTAAACACGATTCAGGAAGCTGCTTCATCCCCGTGACATCCCTGAGAACCACAGTGCAGGAGGATCTAGGGGCACAGCCATCTTCCTCGATCTCCTGGGTTACATGTAGATCCAGAGGTCTTGAGAGTGGCTTCAGAGCAGGTAACTTTTATCTATTTTTCCCCTTCCTTCTCTCCAGCTTATCTCAAACAGTCCTGACTATCATGTTTTAAAGTAAGACCAATTATAGTTATTTACATGAGCTTCTTGTACATTATTTTAGAGTGATAATCAGGCATACAATTAAATATCATTTAATCCATCTAATTAAATTTGTTGTACCTTTTAATGGATTAGAACACTAAAGTTAGTTCAGAGTTTGATATTCACCAAGTGTGTTAATCTGCTTAGAACTGCCATGTGCCTCACTCCTCTTATTAGTGTATCTTTGGCCCATCACAAGATTTTAATGAATAAAATCATCATAAATTAAGATAATGTACTGTCTTTTTGATGACCGGGAGGAACATGGGTCCATTTTGGGAATATGCCCCTCTGTCTTTGCTCCCCATGGGAAGTTTCTGGTCACTAGGTCTCCAGTGGCTTGCACAAGCCCTAGGTCTGTAGTAGCTTGGTGCCTCTCCTTCTACTTGAGGTAGAAATAAAAGAGGTCAGAGAGACTTATTAAAGTTTTGGTTGCGTGAAGTCTTCTATGAAGACCATCCATGCATATTGTTCTGGATAGCTCTCTGTTCCTAAGACTACTAGTTATTTTAAGGGCTTGTCAGGAACTGTGAAAGATCTGATGTTTTACCTTACCTGCAAACCAATAAGTTAGCCTACCATGGTCTTACAGATGCTGGCAAAAGTCACAAGACCCATGCGTCAGAGACAAAGGACTTAATGACACAGCAATAGCAGTGGTCAGAGTATCAGCATTTGCAGCGGTTCACGAAACCCCACTTCCTACAGGGTGATACACAGTGGACCAGGTGACATGCAGAGGGTTGCAAGAACTCAGAGCTTAAGGAACTCAAATCTTTGATAACAGGCAGGAAGTCTACTGACCTTTGCCCGGGGAGGGGTGTTATTTTTATTATACTGGGCAGTAAGAAATAATGGCCTCAGAGGAGGCCAATATTTCTATCTTCCAAGGCTGACAGCTCCTTACACACATCCTTGACAAGATAGCCTGGTTTTACTGGCTTTCAAAGATAAGCTTGAATGAGACTTGATCATCATTCAGTTCTTCTGTTTCCTTTATTGAGGTTGTGCAAATATGCTCTTTTCTCTGTAAAGTTCACTAACTTTATTCACATATAAGGAATGCTTTTGGTTTTATTAAGTTGAAATTTTCTTATTAGAGAAAATGATGAAACTATTATGGGTTGGATGTGAAAGTATGTTTTTCCAGGAAAAATGTGAAAGAAGATCGGTACTCACAGAACTTTGCCACAAGGAGCTGATAGCAACTTAAATGATTTTAATTTGAATACTGTTTTGTACAACTTTTTTCCATCTTACTTCATCCTCTCTGCTTCCTGTAATTCCCATATGGGAATGGGGCAGTTTCAGAGATTAACTGAACTCATTTACAATATTCAAATGGTTTTGTCTGTTGTGGTTTTTTTATTGAGATAAAGTTGACATACAACATTAAATTAATTTCAGCGGTACAACATGATGATTCAATGTTTGTATATATGTTGAAATGATAACCACAATAAGTCCAGTTAACATCCGTCCCCATATAGAGTTATAAATATTTTCTTTTGTGATGGGGACATGGCATATTTCAAGGTGCAGAAGAATCAACGATGATGTCATACTTTTCCATATACAGCTTGATGAATTTGGACATATGTATACACCCTTGAGACTGTCACCACCATCAAGGCCACAGACATATCCATCACCACCCAAAGTTTTCTCTCACCTCCTTTATTGCTATTATTCTCTGGTAAGAACTCTTAATATCTACTCTGATAGCAAATGTAATGTATGCAATACAGTCTTGTTAGCTGTAGGCACTCTGCCGTATCCTAGATCTCCAGAACTTATTTATCTTGATAACTGAAACTTTGTATCTTTGAACATCAACTCCCCATTTCTCCATCCCCCAAGCCCCTGGCAACCACCATTCTAACCTCTGCTTGTTTGAGTTAGACTATTTTAGATTCCACAAATAAGTGAATATTTGTCTTTCTCTGTCTGCCTTATTTCACTTAGCACAATGTTTTCTAGGTGCATTGATGTTGTCAAAAATAGCAGCAATTCCTTCTTTTTTCAAGGTTGATGAATATTCCATTTCTAAAGATTTTTATTTATTTATTTTTCCCCCTAAAGCCCCAGTAGATAGTTGTATGTTATAGCTGCACATACTTCTAGTTGCTGTATGTGGGATGTGGCCTCAGCATGGCCGGAGAAGCAGTACGTGCGGGCGCTCCCGGGATCAGAACCTGGGCCGCCAGCAGCGGAGCGTGCACACTTAACCGCTGAGCCACGGGGTCGGCCCTGAATATTCCATTTCTTTATCCATTCCTCCATCAGTGACGTTTAGGTTACTTCCATATCTTGGTTATTGTGAATTAGCTGCAATGAATATTAGAGGGCAAGTATCTCTTTGAGATCCTGACTTCAATTCCTGTGGGTGTATACCAGAAGTGGGATTGCTGGATCATATGCTAGTTTTCATTTTTGGAGGAACCTCCATACTGTTTTCCATAATGGCTGTACTAGTTTACATTCACACAAGGGTTCCTTTTCTCCACATCCTCACCAACATTTACCATCTGTAGTATTTTTTGATAATCGCCATCTTAACTGGTGTGAAGTGATAGGTCATTGTGGTTTTGATTTGTATTCCCTGATTAGTGATGCCGAACACCTTTCATACACCTATTTGCCACCTGTATGTCTTCACAGGAAAAAGTTTACTCTGGTCCCTTGCCCATTTTTAAATTGATTTGTCTTTTTGTTTTTGAGCCAACACACAAAAAGAACAAAATTTCCAGGCATTATGGGTGCTTCCCAGTTAATGCAGATGGCTTTGTATTTACAGTGGTACCAAAAGATCATGTTTCGTGTTTTTTCTTCAGCTTGTTATAAGACCAGCAGTAGTTGCGGCATGGCAGATAATCGGGATCACCTGGGTTTGGAGGTTTACAAAATAAATGAGTGGTATGGAATTTTTTATTATTCCAAGGAAATTATTGTGATCATAATCCATGGAATCCAGGATTGATAAGTGTAGGAGGAGATTAAGGTGAGGATTGGTGATCTGGCATTTCTACTGATCTTGATGGACAGGTATCTACGGAATGAGTGTTTGAATAAAAATATTAGAGACCAGGAATTTGTGGTGGGTGAATATGTCTTCTGAATTATTTACTTTTGAAAATAACCATTTGGATTATGTGAACGTCTGGGATATGGGAGTAAGTCACTAAAAAGGGGTGGTTGATAATATCACTATTGATTTAACTTCTATGAACACCAAGTGATCAATCGATTAAGCAAATGAGTAGTCAGAAAACACAGAAATCGTAGGATTTGGGATTTAGTAAAGAACTGGGGACTGAGTCTCCTGAAAGGGAGTGCCAGGATTTGTGAGGTTGAGACTGACAAGGACAAGAAGAGAATAGAAACACACTCAAACAAGGAGGGCGTGTTAACAGGATGGAGGGGCGGAAATGATCTGGAGGAGCCTTGAGTTTTGACCTTGAGCTTTCTGTTCTTGATGCAAATCTGCCTGATGACATCCCGGGACACAGGTCAGATCTAGCCCCAGTGGGTAGGGGGAGGGTGGAAGTACAAAACAGCCAGGATAATTGTCCTAAAAAGGTAGGCTTCCTTTATCATTTGACCCAATTTCATGATTTGTTTTTATAGGGTAAGAGGAAAAGAAGGATGATAGGCATGTCTTCATAGAGGAAGCAGTGTAACTGTGGGAACCAGTCCAAACCAAACCCTGGTTTAACCATCTCCATTCTTTTGAGGATGTCCAGTGACATATTCAAGAGGCCAGTTACTAGAATCCCATCCCATCCTGGCAATGAATGGTCTCTGAGAAGACAACTTGGACCAGCCCCACCAGATCTGCTGGCCCAAGAGACAGCAAGGACTCCAGGCCTGCAGCAGTGCAGGACGACTCGTAAGTCCTTTCAATCTTGTGAAAACGTTGCAAAAACATGCACCTAGTCACACAGGTGAATCCCTGCCAGGTGTGCTCGCAGGTGGTCTGCATTCCAGGTCCCATTCCCACTCCTGCTGGTCTTCAGATTTGGCAGAGATGATTCCAGGAACTGATCTGTGCATTCCACAGCTCCACTGTGGAGGTATCAGGAAGGAGGAAAGCGCAGTGAAGAGCACAGGAGGGAGACTGGTGATAGCAATGATGGCGGACAGACTTGCTAGTGAGGCAGAGAAAGTGAGGGGCCAAGAATCCGTCCTGACAGCAGATGAAATGGAGCACGCACTTCAGTGAGGTCTCTTGGCAGCGTCCCTAATGTTTCCTTGCTTTGAGCTCTTGAAATTTTAAAATATACCAATACTTTTCTTTTATTAAACTCTGCTTCGAGACATAGAAAATATAGACAACAGTTTCTTTCTGAGGTGAGATGCTGAGTTTCAGGTGAGGAGAGAAAGATCTTCCTTTTTCATGCTGTTCTCTCCTTTTCCTTTACTATGTACATTATTTATTTATACTTTAAAGTCAGCAGCGAGTTATCAATGTCACGGGATGATTCAGTTTTTCCCCTCACAGTCACAGTAAAACCTACTAAAAGTGGATTCTTTTTTTTTTTTTAATTTTTTTGTTTATTGCAGTATCATTGTATAAATTTCAGGTGTACATCATTATACTTCTATTTCTGCATAGATTACATAATGTTCACCACCCAAATACCAATTACAACCCATCACCACACACATGTGCCGAACCATCACCCTCGTCCTCCTCCCTCACCCCCTCAGCAACCACCAATCTGATCTCCGTCTCTATATGTTTGCTTATTGTTGTTACTATCTATTACTTAATGAAGGAAATCATACAGTATTTGACCTTCCCCCTCTGACTTATTTCACTTTACATAATACCCTCAATGTCCATCCATGTTGTCACAAATGGCTGGATTTCATCGTTTCTTATGGCTGAGTAGTATTCCATTGTGTATATATACCACATCTTCTTTATCCATTCGTCCCTTGATGGGCACTTAAGTTGCTTCCAAGTCTTGGCTATTGTGAATAACGCTGCAATGAACACAGGGGTGCATGTATCTTTACGCATTGGTGTTTTCAAGTTCTTTGGATAAATACCCAGCAGTGGAATAGCTGGATCATATGGTAGTTCTATCCTTGATTTTTTGAGGAATGTCCATACTGTTTTCCATAGTGGCTGCACCAGTTTGCACTCCCACGAGCAGTGTATGAGAGTTCCCTTCTCTCCACATCCTTTACAACACATGTTTCTTGTCTTCTTAATTATAGCCATTCTGACGGGCATGAGGTGTTCTCTCATTGTAGTTTTGATTTGCATTTCCCTGATAGTTATTGATTTTGAACATCTTTTCATGTGTCTGTTGGCCATCTGTATATCTTCTTTGGAGAAATGTCTGTTTAGGTCTTTTGCCCATTTATTAATTGGGTTGGTAGTTTTTTGTTGTTGAGATGCATGAGTTCTTTATATATTTTGGAGATTAAGCCCTTATCAGATGTATGGTTTGCAAATATAAAGTAGATTATTCTTTTTGTATAATATTCCAATAGATTCCAAAATATTATTTCAAAAGCACTTTTGTGTCTATGTTCTCAAATTAGATATTTACTTCTAGGTCTCCATTTTTATGTTCCTTTCTGCATGCTAATTCATAGTTGCATCTAAGGAAATACCAGATTTCCCTCAGTATTTTAGATCCATGTGTTGGAAATGTGATTCATGATGATGGACATGGCAGTTGGGGGATCGTGCTATTATCAAAAGAGATCTTTTCAGCATCAGGAATCTGACTAGAACCCACTGCTTGTTGGGATTTAATAGTCTATTTGAGGCATCAAGCTTTCACTGTTGGCACTTCTCTTTCTCTTTGGAGGGAAAGTACGGCCTTCCCAGTCTTTCCATTACCAAATCACTTTCCTGGGTGGCTGTGCCATGTCAGGAAGGGCTTGGGATGCCGGGAACCAGGATTCATCCTCAGCTTCTGGCTGTCCTGACAAGGTTTCCTTGGCAGAGTGCAGCCTGTGTGTCTGGGTGACACTTGCACCCATCAGAAAGGAGGGGATAACTCACAAGTGTCAAGCGATTCATCTGGCCCTTGTCTTACAGGGTGTTCCCAAGGGTGAGGTTCAAAATGCCACTTGGTAACCCTTTGAAACCTCCTAGTCATGGGGTGGGTTTTCAGTGCGAGCTCAGAGCAATGTCTGTTCACTACCAGATGGCAAGCATTTCAGTATTTTAATTGGTAAGGCTGTACTCATGCATGTCCATGGATCATCACTTCCGTGGCATTCCCTACTGTAGCCCCCCACACCCCTGTCATGCCTCATCTTTCAAAGCTCCAAACAGGGTTCACACTCCAGCAAGTGGTGGTAATGTAACCACAGCACAGGACTGGGGGAAAAAAACACAACCACCCAGGGGAGAGACACTTTAAGGGTTCGGGCCCAATTGCCCCATTTGGACGAGTTGGTAATATTAACGCTTAGTGTGTAAACTGGAGGATTGTCCAAGATCATGGACCTCAGAATGACACGGGCTAAGAAGTCACCTTGGACAGCAAGGGACAGTGTGGGGTCACTCACTGGCCAGGATTATGGTCCCTTATACTGGCAAAGTAGAGCTCATCCGGGGTCCATCAGACCAAGCCAAGGAGGAGGCTGGGGGCCTTCTAGGGAATTTCTGCCCTAAAGAGAATTGCTTAAGGAAGGCAGGGGTGCTGAAAATCCTAGTCCACAGGGAGCAGTCATGTTTATGGAACGAGGCCCAGCAGTAGCCTTAAAAGCTGCGTCACAAATCTTTCCTCATGGATACAAAACAAGCAGGAAAAGGAATTCAGAGTCCTGGACAAGGCTCCCAGGAGGATTCAAAGCTAGGTCAGGGGTGAACACGGAGCCCCTAGAGGGGCCTCAGGAGGGAGGTCCTTCCTGCTTTGAGTCCATTTGCAAGTGAGCATCCTCGGGCCTTGTCCTCTCCACGTGCACGTTTTGATCTTTTTACATTGTTTTCTCCACTTAGAGCTGATGCAATTCCAGAGATTGAACTAGAAAACTACAAGTTCCTAAAATTCTCTCAAAAGAAATCTCAACAAGAGAAGCAGAAAACGTTCTCTCTTCCTCTAGAATGTAGAAAGGCAGCCCCTGCCTGTGGCACGAATTGGTCCTGGGTAGTGCTGTTTTAAAAACACTCACGTTTCAGTGGTTGTTGCTTTGCCTGTGAAAGTACCTTCAACCTTTAAATCCCAAGAGAACGACGGGGGCGACGCGTCTGCTCCTGGAGGAGCTGAATAATACTGAAATGAAATGGTCTTCGGAATTAGGGGGACTTGAGAGTGTCCCCACTAGCCAGGGAAGGGGCTGGCCGTTCTCCCTTCTCCCACATACAATAAGCTGACGACCCAGAAGAGTTTTTGATTCAAGGAGAAATATGAGACACCGTGTCTCACTTACATGCCTACAAAAAGCGACAAAACCACACCACAACTCCCAGGCTGTAAAGGGCACAGGACTTTAATATAATATTCAAATATGGCATTTATTATTGACAACAAATAACTACTGTCCCTCCCCAATGGGTGAATAGGTGCTGGGGTAGAGATGTCAGGGAGCTGGGGTGGGGTCGTTCCTTCTCTCTTGGGCTTCAGGGGACCCCAGGGATCAGCTTACAATTCTCCCCTTCCCTTCAGGTGGGAGGAGATGGCCCAGTGCCTTGCAAGCATCCCAGCTGTGTCCCCAATGCTGAGGATGGTGCTGTGATCAGCCACTGGTACGGGGCTCGGTGTTGGGGCCTGGGGGTTGAGTAGAAGAGTTGGGTTATCTTTGGGGGTCTCCCTCAGAATCATGGCCCCCCACCCTGTCCCCACTGCCCTGGGTATTCCAGACCCTGTGCTCAGTGCTGTCAGCCACCAATACCCCATTTGTCCCTGCCACGTGAGCGATCATTTAGTATCACCTACTTCACAGAGGAGGAAACGGAGTCTCAGGAAGCTGAAGAGAGTCACCCCAGTCACAGGACAGCTCAGTAGTGGAGTTGGGATCCCAGTGCCAGCTGTCCGACTCCCCAAGGGCACGCTTAGCCCGAAGCTTTACTGAACACCTATGAGTCAGTCACCCCGGCCCAGACACTCACTCACACCTGAACTTGATGATGGCGGGTTCTTCTAGGCCTTGAGTATTCTGCAGTCCATATGGGTCTAGGGCTCTGGCTGGCAGGACAGGCTGTAGCTCCAGGAGAGAGAGGGACTTGTGAGCCTACCAGGACCTACACCTCAGGTGTCCTCCGACTGCCTGCCCAGCAGCTGGAGTCTGAGTGTCCCAGATGTGGCCACACGATAAAGCCTGGGGCTGAGTGGGGGTCCATGGAGACAGGTTTTCTGGACTGGTCAACAGCGAGAGTCCACCCCTGCCCTCACCCAAGTCCTGCCCGGCCTCACCTGTCATTCTCATTGAGCAGCTCCATGTCCTGGAACCAGGCCCCATATCGCTCCTCAGTCTCTAGGTTGTAATTCTTTCCAGCCACCTGGAGCAGCAGGATCTCGCTCATGACTGGGTATTCCTGGGACCAGAGAGAAGCAGAGGATGCAGACAGGGTCTGTGTGGGGGATGCTGCAGGGGCCTTGTGGAATGTGAGGAGTGGGGCAGGGGACCAGTCCTGGGAACCCTCCTTCCCTCCAGTTCCATCCAGGCTCTACCTGTTCGCAGAATGGGAATAATCAGCGCCTCCTCCAGGAAGTTTTCCTTGATGCCATCCTCCCCTCAACTCACCTGCCAATTGGATGGGTCTCCCACTTCTCTGTTATCAAACTCTTCCACTCAATGTAAGATACAGGGGCTGGAGCCAGGGACTGTTCTGCCCAGAGGGTCTCTGAATTCCTCCTCCTTCCCCTCCCCTGCAGGGAGTGCCACAGCTGCTCACCTCAGTCCTCTTCTCAAGGTTGCTCTCCTTCCCCTGGAAGGCAGACAGGCAGAGCCCATCAGACGGAGCCCCCTAGCCTGACTAGCCCCCTAGGCCCACCCCTTCTCATGTTGCACTACTGCCAGGTCCCCAGAGGGGACCACGCATGCAGAGAAAACAGGACTTGGACCTAGGGCGGGATCTGGGGTCCAGAGAAGGAGGACATGGGGGTGAGGCTGAGGGACCTGGCAGCACAACCCTCTCTGATGACAGACTTGGAGGCTGAGGCCTCAGGCAGAAGGGACTGCTCAGCCACTTATGTGCTGCCTGACTTGGAGGGGCCCGACTTCTCTCTCCCTCCATGGGCAGCATGAGAGGGAGAGGCTGAGTCCAGCTCAGATAAAACCTCATGCAGCTGTGCCATCAGGCAGCTCTGAGCTTCCCCAGCCTGGGGAACCGGAATGGGTGTCTCAGGTGGAGCCTCTGTTCACTCATCTCTAAGATGGGCCTGATGCCCCAGCTCCCAGGGGTGGCTGCGAGGCTCTCAGGAGAGATATCCCAAGTGCTGGGAGCTCAGAGCTCACTTCGGGGGCTCCCGCATCCCAAGGCTCAGGATTCTGGTCCTTCCTGCCTGGTCCTCAGGTTCACCCACCTCGAGATAATCACCCATCACCAAGTAGACCATCAGCAGGTCACCGAGGAAAGTGCCAAGATAGGGGATGACACTCTGTGACATCGGGGTGTGGGTGGGATGAGCCCTTGCTCTCAGGTCTGCCCCCTGCAGACCCTCCCCTGAAAAGTCCTCACCCTCAGCCTCCTGGCGGACCCCAGGGTTCCCACAGGGAGCAGCCTAGGACCCTTAGCAGCCTCCCTTCAATTCCTCCTTCCTTCACACCCCAAGAACACCACACTCCTCCTCCTCACCTCCCAGAGCCGCCTTCTGGCAAATCACAGGGTATGCGGTCCCTGGCCCTCCCCACAACACACCCATCCTACACCAGATCTCACAGGCTCTCCTCCTGGTCACTTCTACTGGGGGATTCAGGCACTGTGGCAGCAAGAGGAAGGGCCCTCTTGTCTTGATTTGAGGCCTCCAGCTGGGAAGGCAGAGCCCTTACCCCTCAGGCACACTCACATGCTGCTGCTGCTGCTTCTCCTGAACTCTCTGGGGGATGATCTGCGGGGGGGCAAACGTGGAGGGCCCCTCCTGCCAGGGTCAAGGACAGTGTCAGCGGGCCATCCTCCCCTCACCCCATTTCTCTCTGCACCACTGGCCTCCGACCCTGGACGTCTGACTCGAGTCAACTGGTACCAATGCCACTCCATCCTCCAAGGTGTGATTCTAGAACAAGCCTAACTCCAACTCTCACTCTGGGTGTGAGCTTGGGCTTTCGGTCTGGCCTCCCCAAGCCTGTTTCCTCATCTGGAAGGTGTTAGAACTCCAGCTACCTCACAGGTTCCCCTGAGGACTCAGTGTCACATGACTGTCATCATTGTGCTCGCCCTCACCCCTCCAGGTGGAGCAGGCAGAAAGCTCCCACATTCCTTTCCTCCCTCTTACTTCATCACCACCTTGTGAGGCCTGCAACTGACGCTCAACTGGGGGAGGACTGGCCTACAAGTTCTCTCTCAGCCTTCAGGGTTCAGTTTGGACTGAGAGCCTGAGTTTCTTTATGTCGTTGGCCTGGGCAGTCCCGTGCTTCTCTCCTCTATAGGGCTCCACATTGGGCAGCCCCACACACTGGTATTTGATTCCTCAGTTACAGGGATTCGACAGAGTGAGAGAGAGAGAGGGAGATGGAACATGAAAGAGGTATTAAGAGGAAGTGAGAGACATTTTTAGTTAAAATTTAGACAAGACATCCCATCACTCTGGCTGTTATTATGTTAAGAAGCCAGTTACTAACTACTTAGTGGTTCCACTGGGATGGCTATACCATGGGTAGCGCTTACTGAGTACCACTGTGGAGGTTGCCCACCTCATAGGCCAAGACAAGGCACTTGGGTCTCATTCTCCATTAAACAGGAAACAATTGAATGGTTTTATGCCGCAGGATGGCAGTATCCAAATTTCCATTAGTTTCAACCCCCTCATGATGCTGACCTGAAAATGAGGCCAAGTTGGAAGCGACAGTTCCAATATCACATTGCTAGAACCCAGGCCTGCTTTGAGTGGTGTTCTGTGCTACCTGTCACCCCTTCTTGTTATTCTTCCATCTCTAAGTTTGTGCCTTAGGTACATGTGACACCAGCCCACAGGGGTAATAGATATTATGTCATATACACCGGGTGACATCCCTAGGAAGTAGATTCTAGTCTGATCCCCATGGTACTGGTTGAGCCATTGGAGATTTCCAAGTGTTTATAGCAACAGAAGTCTATGCCCAGTTGAAACTCAAAGTGGCCAAAACAGAGCTGCTCTGTAGAGCTGGGGAGTGGAGACCCCACTGACCAACAGGAGAGCTGCCTCCAAGTCCCATCAGACCTTAGCACTCAGAGGAGCCCAGTGAGAACACTCCTCCAGGCAGGTTGAATCTCTTGGGTTGTCAAAGAAAAGGGATTTGCACTCAGACCCCTCACATTTTCCCTAAATTTATCCTTCCCTCTTTCCCCTCCTCTCAGGGAGAGCTCTGAAAAACTGAAGGAGCTCTATAACCAAGACGAGTCCTTGAGCAGAGAACTGATGACCAAGGTAGAGTGGAGGCTGGGGGTCTGGAAAGAGAGGAGGGGGGAGAGGGTCAGGGGGCCTGGGCAGGTTGTGGGTTTAACAGTTTCTCACTTGAACTTTCTCGGAAACATTCCCGCCTATCTTGTCCAGGTTAACAAGCAGAGGGATTTGTTAGGCCCATTGGCCGTTGGGGTGACATTTTTGGGCAAGAGGCCCTGGTCATGGGACACAGTGGTGTTGGCTGGGCTGTTCCAGGAGGAGATGCTGAGCTGGTGCCATCTGGCTTCCATGCATGTCCATCCTGCTGGATGTAGCTTCTTCCAGGATGTTGGGTGATTGGGGTGCATTTAGCCCTCAGCCTAAACCTCTCCTCGGGAAGGGAGGCCTCTGCTGTTCCTTCTGCCTTCACCATGTCTCCAAGGGGAGGGAACCCTGCCTGCCACAGGGACGGGCATGACAGAGGATTCCCATGGCCAAGGTGGACAAACAGGCTGCTCATCTTTGGGTCTGAATGGCTGGACCAGAGACAAATGTGTGTGAATTCTGGGACTCACCCCCGAACCCATAAAGCAGTCACTAGAGTCAACCACAGGAGTCTCACCTGAGTGTCCGGTTGTCAATGACATATGCCCCCGATGGTTTATGAGAAGCATCTAGGCAACTGATGGATTCTTAGTGGATGCTGCTGAAAGGACGTTAGGAGCTTCATGTAAACGAGGAAGCAAAGAGTCCTGTCACCCGCTTCCCTGTGGATCAGAGGTGGTACCTTGGGTGTTCAGTTCCTGAGTGGATAAAGAAAGAGTTCAGTGCAGGGGAATGTCGTGAGGGGTTCCTTGGGGAGGAGAAGGCTTTGGCACGGCCTCTGTCCCAGCCTGGGTCCAGAAACTCCATGGGACTGAGGCAGGCAGGAACCACTCAACAAGACTCCAAAGACACCCCGTCCTCTCTATCCTCGGCTCGGCCCAGGGCCAAGCTTTGAGAGCTCAGAGGACAGGACTCTTGTCTGTGGTGGGGCTGGGGGTTAAGGGAGGGTGTTGGAACAGACCATCTGGCTGGGAGGGGTAAGAAGCCTCTCTTCTATGGGCCCCTGAGCAACTCACTGTACCTGTTTGGGCCTCTGTCTCCTCATCAGGAAAGGGAGGGATGGTGACTGTGTGGTGCAGGCTTCACAGGGTGGTGATGAGATAAGGGGGAGGAAAGGAATGTGGGAGCTTTCTGCCTGCTCCACCTGGAGGGGTGAGGGCGAGCACAATGATGACAGTCATGTGACACTGAGTCCTCAGGAGAACCTGTGAAGTAGCTGGAGTTCTCACACCTTCCAGATGAGGAAACAGGCTTGGGGAGGCCCAGCCACAAACCCAAGCTCACACCCACAGTGAGAGTTGGAGTTAGACTTGTTCTAGAGTCACAAAACCTTGGAGGATGTAGTGGCATTGGTACCAGTTGCTTACAGTCGGATGTCCAGGGTTGGAGGCCAGTGGTGTTGGAGAGAAATGGGGTGAAGGGAGTATGGCCTGCTGACGCTGTCCTTGACCCTGGCAGGAGGGGGCCTCCACGTTTGTTCCCTCGGAGATCATCCCTCAGAGAGCAGAAGCAGCAGCAGCAAGTGAGTGTGCCTGAGGGTTAGGGGCTCTGTCCTCCCAGCTGGAGGCCTCACATCAAGAGAGGAGAGCCCTTCCTCTTGCTGCCACAGTGCCTGAATCTCAAAATAGAAGTGACCAGAAGGAGGGCCTTGAAGAGCTGGTGCAGGATGAGTTTGTTTTGGGGAGGGCCAGAGACTGCACACCTTGTGATTTGCCAGAAGCCGGCCCTGGGAGGTGAGGAGGAGGAGTGTGGTGTTCTTGGGTGTGAAGGGAGGAGGAATTGAAGGGAGGCTGCTAAGGGTCCTAGGCTGCTCCCCGTGGGAAACTTGGGGTGGGCCAGGAGGCTGAGGGTGAGGACTTTTCAGAAGAAGGTCTGCCGGGGGCAGACTTGAGATAAAGGACTCATCCTACCCGCACCCCGGTGTCACAGGCTGTCATCCCCAATCTTCGCAATTTCCTCGGTGACCTGCTGATGCTGCACCTGCTGATGGGTGATAATCTCCAGGTGGGTGAACCTGAGGACCAGGCAGGGAGGACCAGGATACTGAGCCTTGGGATGTGGGACCCTGGAACTGAGCTCTGAGCTCTCAGCACTTTACACATCTCTCCTGAGAGACTCGCAGCCGCCCCTGGGAGCTGGGGCATCAGGCCCATCTTAGGGATGAATGAACAGAGGCTCCACCTGAGACACCCATTCCGGTTCGAGAGGCTGGGGAAGCTCAGGGCTGCCTGATGGCACAGCTGCATGAGGTTTTATCTGAGCTGGACTCAACCTCTCCTTCTCATGCTGCCCATGGAGGGAGAGAGAAGTCGGGCCCCTCCAAGTCAGGCAGCACATAAGTGGCTGAGCAGTCCCTTCTGCCTGAGGCCTCACCCTCCAAGTCTGTCATCAGAGTGGGTTGTGCTGCCACGTCCCTCAACCTCACCCCCATGTCTTTCTTCTCTGGAGCCCAGAGCCTGTCCTAGGTCCAAGTCCTGTTTTCTCTGCATGCGCGGCCCCCTCTGGGGACCTGGCAGTAGTGCAACATGAGAAGGGGTGGGCCTAGGGGTCTAGTCAGGCTAGGGGGCTCTGTCTGATGGACTCTGGCTGTCTGCCTTCCAGGGGAATGAGATCAACCTGAGAAGAGGACTGAAGTGAACATTTGCAGCATCCCCTGCAGGGGAGGGGAAGGAGGAGGAATTCAGAGACCCTCTGGGCAGAACAGTCCCTGGCTCCACCCCCTGTATCTTACATTGAGTGGAAGTGTTTGATAACAGAGAAGTGGGAGACCCATCCAATTGGCAGGTGAGTTGAGGGGAGGATGGCATCAAGGAAATATTCCTGGAGGAGGCGCTGATTATTCCCATTCTGCGAACAGGTAGAGCCTGGATGGAACTGGAGGGAAGGAGGGTTCCCAGGACTGATCCCCTGCCCCACTCCTCACACCCCACAAGGCCCATGCAATATCCCCTACCCAGGCCCTGTCTGCATCTTCTCCTTCCCTCTGGTCCCAGGAATACCCAGTCATGAGGGAGATCCTGCTGCTCCAGGTGGCTGCAAAGAATTACAACCTAGAGCCTGAGGAGCAATTTGGGGCCTGGTTCCAGGACATGGAGCTGCTCAACGAGAATGATAGGTGAGGCCGGGCCGGAGTTGGGTGAGGGCAGGGGTGGACTCTCCCTGTTGGCCAGTCCACAGAGCCTGTCTCCGTGGGCCTCCGGTGAGCCCCAGGCCTTATTGCATGGCGACCTCTGGGACACTCAGACTCCATCTGCTGGGAAGGCAACAGGGGGACACCTGACGTGTAGGTCCTGGTAGGCTCACAGGTGACTCTCTGTCCTGTAGCTACAGCCTGTCCTGCCAGCTTGAGCTCCAGACCTAGTTAGCCAGCAGAATACTCAAGGCCAGGAAGTTCCGGCCATCATCAAGGTCAGGGGTGAGTGAGTGTCTGGGCCGGGGTGACTGACTCCTAGGGGTTCTGTAAAGCTTTGGGTTAAGCGTGGCCTTGGGGAGTTGGACAGCTGGCACTGGGATCCCAGCTCCACTACTGAGCAGTCCTGTGACTAGGGTGACTCTCTTCAGCTTCCTGAGACTGTTTCCTCCTCTGTGAAATAGGTGATACTAAATGATCGCTCACGTGGCAGGGATAAATGGGGTACTGGTGGCTGACAGCACTGAGCACAGACTCTGGAGCACCCAGGACAGTGGGGACAGGGTGGGGGCCATGATTCTGAGGGAGGGCCCCCAAGATAACCCTACTCTTCTACTCAGTCCCCAGGCCCCAACACCGAGCCCCATACCAGTGGCCAATCACAACCCCATCTTCAGCAGCAGGGACACAGCTGGGAGGCTTGCGATGCACCAGGCCAGCTCCTCACACATGATGGGAAGGGGAGCATTGCAATCTGATCCCTGGGGTCCCTTGAAGCCCAAGAGAGAGGAGATGACCCCACCCCAGCTCCCTGATATCTCTACCCCAGCACCTATTCACCCATTGGGAAGGGACAATAATTATTTGTTGTAAATAATAAATGCCATATATGAATATTATATTAAAATCCTGTTCCCTTCACAGCCTGGGAGTTGTGGTGTGGTTCTCTCGCTTTCTGTAGGCATGTAAGTGAGACACAGACTCTCACATTTTTCCTTGAATCAAGAACTCTTCTGGGTCGTCAGCTTATTGTATGTGGGAGAAGGGAAAATAGCCAGCCCTTTCCCTGGCTAATGGGGACACTCCCAAGTCCCCCTAACTCCGAAGACCAGTTCATTTCAGTATCATTCAGCTCCTCCAGGAACAGACACGGCCCCCGCCCTTTCTCTTGGGATTTAAAGGTTGAAGGTACTTTCACAGGCAAAGCAACAACCACTGAAATGTGGGTGTCTTTAAAACAGCACTACCCAGGACCATGTCGTCCCATGGGCAGGGGCTGCCTTTCTACATTCTGGAGGAACAGGGAACGTTTTCTGCTTCTCTTGTTGAGATTTCTTTTGAGCAAATTTTAGGAACTTGTAGTTTTCTAGTACAATCTCTGGAATTCCATCAGCTCTAATTGGGGAAAACAATGTAAAAAGATCAAAACGTGCACGTGGAGAGGACAAGGCCCAAGGAAGGTCATTTGCAAATGGACTAAAGGCAGGCAGGACTTTCCCTCCTGAGGCCCCTCTAGGGGATCCGTGTTCACCCTTGGACTGGATTTGAATCCTACTATGATCCTTGTCCAGGACTCTGAATTCCTTTTCCTGCTTGTTCTGTATCCAGGAGGAAAGATTTGTGATGCAGCTTTTAAGGCTACTGCTGGGCCTTGTTCCATAAACATGACTGCTCCCTGTGGACTAGGATTTTCAGCACCCCTGCCTGCCTTATGCAATTCCCTTTAGGGCAGAAATTCCCTAGATGGCCCCCAGGCTCCTCCCTGGTTTGGTCTGATGGACCCCTGGTGAGCTCTACTTTTCCAGTATAAGGGACCATAATCCTGGCCAGTGAATGACCCCACACTGTCCTTTGCTGTCCAAGGTGACTTCTGAGCCTGTGTCGTTCTGAGGTCCATGGTCTTGGACAATCCTCCAGTTTACACACTAAATGTTGGTGTTACCAACTCATCCAAATGGGGCAAATGGGCCCGAGCCCTGAAACTGTTGCCCCTGGTGGTTGTCTTTTTTTCCCCAGTCCTGTGCTGCGGTTACATTACCACCACCTGCTGGGGTGTGAACCCTGTTTGGAGCTTTGAAAGATGAGACGTGACAGGGGTGTGGGTGGCTCCAGCAGGGAATGCCACGGAACTGATGATCCATGGACGTGCATGAGCACAGCCTTTCCAATTAAAATACTGAAATACTTCACCTCTGGCGGTGAACAGTCACTGCTCTGAGCTCACACCGAGAACCCACCTCATGACTATGAGCTTTCAAAGGGTAACCAAGTGGCATTTTGAACCTCATCCCTTGGGAACGCCCTGTAAGACAAGGGCCAGATGAATCACTTGGCACTTGTGAGTTATCACCTCCTTTCTGATGGCTGCAAGTGTCACCTAGACACACAGGCTGGACTCTGCCAGGGAAGCCTTGTCAGGACAGCCAGAAGCTGAGGATGAATCCTGGTTCCCGGCATCCCAAGCCCTTCCTGACACAACACAGCCACCCAGGAATGTGATTTGGTAATGGAAAGACTGGGGAGGCGGTACTTTCTCTCCAAAGAGAAAGAGAAGTGCCAACAGTGAAAGCTTGATGCCTCAAATAGTCAATTAAATCCCAACAAGCAGTGGGTTGTTGTCAGATTCCTGATGCTGAAAAGATCTCTTTTGAGAATAGCACGATCCGAAATAAGTCAGCAGCAGAAGGTCAAATACCGTATGATTTCCTTCACTAAGTAGTAGATAATAACAACAATAAACAAACACATAGAGACAGAGATTGGATTGGTGGTTAGCAGAGGGGAATGGGGGAGGGAGGAGGGCGAAAGGGATAATTCGGCACATGTGTGTGGTGATGGGTTGTAATTAGTATTTGGGTCGTGAACATGATGTAATCTATGCAGAAATAGAAGTATAATGATGTACACTTGAAATTTATACAATGTTATAAACCAATGTTACTGCAATAAACAAAAAATTAAAAAAATAAAAAGATAATTGCACGATCCCCCAACTGCCATGTCCATCTTCATGGATCAAATTAGCAACACATATGGATCCCAAAAACTGAGGGAAATCTGATATTTCCTTAGGTGCAACTTTGAATTAGCATGCAACAAAGAACATAAAAATGGAGACCTAGAAGTAAATATCTAATTTGAGAACATAGACATAAAAGTGCTTTTGAAATAATATTTTGGAATATTACACAAAAAGAATAATCCACTTTAAGTAGGTTTTACTGTGACTGTGAAGGGAAAAACTGAATCATCCCGTGACGTTGATAACTCGCTGCTGATTTTAAAGTACAAATAAATAATGTACATAGTAAAGGAAAATGAGCGAATGGCATGAAAGAGGAAGATCTCCTTGTTCTCTTCACCTGAAACCCAACCTCTCACCTCAGAAGGAAACTGATGTCTATATTTTCTATGTCATACAGTGGAGTTTAATAAAAGAAAAGTATTCATATGTTTTAAAATTTCAAGAGCTCAAAGCAAGAAAACATTAGAGACGCTGCTAAAACACCTAACTGAGATGCCTGCTCCGTTTCATCTGCTATCATTACGTCCTTCTTGACCCCTCACTTTCTCTGCCTCGCTAGCAAGTCTGTCCGCCATCAGTGCTATCACCAATGTCCCTCCTGTGCTCTTCACTGCCCTGTCCTCCTTCCTGATGCCTTCCTCAGTCACCAGAAATTGTTGGCAGTGGAGCTGTGGAATTCCCAGGTCAGCTCCTGGAATCATCCTTGCCAAATCTGAAGACCGGCAGGAGTGGGCATGAGACCTGGAGTGCAGACCACCTGCGAGCACACCTGGCAGGGATTCACCTGTGTGACTAGGTGCAAGTTTTTGCAACGCTGTGGCAAGATTGAAAGGACTTACCAGTTGTCCTGCACTGCTGCAGACCTGGAGTCCTTGTGGTCTCTCGTGCCAGCAGACCTGGCGGGGCTGGTCCAAGGTGTCCTCCCAGAGATCCGTCATTGCCAGGATGGGATGGGATTCTAGTAACCGGCCTCTTGAATATGTCACTGGACATCCTTAAAGGGATGAAGATGCTTAAACCAGGCTTTGGTTTGGACTGGTTCCCACAGTCAGGCTGCTTCCTCTGTGAAAACGTGACTGTCATCCTTCTTTTCCTCTTACTCTACAAAAATAAATCATGAAATTGGGTCAAATGATAAAGGAAGCCTGCCATTTTAGGACAATTATCCTGGCTGTTTTGTACTTCCACCCTCCCGTTATCCTCTGGGGATAGATCTGACCTATGTCCTGGGATGTCATCAGGCAGCTTTGCATCAAGAACAGAAAGCTCAAGGTCAAAGCTCAAGGCTTCTCCAGATCATTTCTCCTCCTCCATCCTGTTAACTCCTTCTTTGAGTGTGTTTCTATTCTATTCTTGTCCTTGTCACTCTCAACCGCACAAGTCCTGGCATTCCCTCTCAGGACAGTCGGTCCCTAGTCGTTTACTAAATTCCAAATCCTACCATTTCTGTGTTTTCTGACTACTCATTTGCTTAATCCATTGACCATTTGGTGTTTATAGCTCCTTTAGAAGTTAAATCAATAGTGACATTATCAACCACCCCCTGTTAGTGACTTTCTCCCATATCCCAGATGTTCACATAATCCAAATGGTGATGTTCGAAAGTAAATAATTCAGAAAACATTCACCCACACAAATTCCTGATCTCTAATATTTTTATTCAAATACTCATACAGTAGATACCTGTCCCTCAAGATCAGAAGTAATGACAGATCACCAATCCTCACCTTAATTTCCTCCTACATCTATCAACCCTAGATTCCATGGACTATGATCTCAATAATTTCCTTGGAATAATAAAAAATTCCTTACCACTCATTTATGTTGTAAACCTCCAAACCCAGATGATCCCGATTATCTGCCATGCTGCAGCTACTGCTGGTCTTATAACAAGCTGAAGAAAAAGCACGAAACATGACCTTTTGGTACCACTGTAAATACAAAATCATCTGCATCAACTGGGAAGAACCCATAATTCCTGGAAATTTTGTTCTCTTTTTTTGTGTTTACTCAATAGGAAAAAGACAATCAATTTTAAAAATGGGTAAGGGACCAGAAAAGACTTTTTCCAATGAAGGCATACAAGTGGCCAACAGGTGTACAAAAAGGTGTTCGGCATCACTGATCATCAGGGAATGCAAATCAAAACCACTATGAGCTACCACTTCACACCTGTTAAGATGGCGATTATCAAAAAAACCTAAAGATGGTAAATGTTGGTGAGGATGTGGAGAAAAGGAACCCTTGTGGGAATGTAAACTAGTACAGCCATTATGGAAAACAGTATAGAGGTTCCTCCAAAAATGAAAACTAGCATATGATCCAGCAATCCCACTACTGGTATCTACCCACAGGAATTGAAATCTGGGTCTCAAAGAGAGTACCTGCACTCTAATGTTCATTGCAGCTAATTCACAATAGCCAAGATACGGAAGTAACCTAAACATCACTGATGGATGAATAGATAAAGAAATGGAATATTAGTCAACCTTGAAAAAAGAAGGAATTGCTGCTATTTTTGACAACATGGATGGACCTAGAAGACATTATACTAAGTGAAATAAGGCAGACAGAGAAAGACAAATACTCGCTTATATGTGGAATCTAAAATAGTCAAACTCATATAAGCAGAGGTTAGAATGGTGGTTGCCAGGGGCTGGGGGCATGGAGAAATGGGGAGCTGATGGTCAAAGGATACAAAGTTTCAGTTATCAAGATAAATAAGTTCTGGAGATCTAGGGTACGGCATAGTGCCTACAGCTGACAAGACTATATGGCATATGTCACATTTGCTAATAGAGTAGATATTATGTTGTGTTCTTACCACAGAATAATAGTACAAAAGGAGATGAGCGAAAACTTTGGGACGTGATGGATATGTTTGTGGCCCTGATGGTGGTGACAGTCTCAAGGGTGTATACTTATGTCCAAATTCATCAAGCTGTATATGGAAAAGTATGACATCATCATTGATTCTTCTGCACCTTGAAACACACCATGTCCTCGTCACAAGAGAAAAATATTTGTAACTATGTACGGGGACGGATGTTAACTGGACGTATTGTGGTGATCATTTCAACATATATACAAATATTGAATCATTACATTGTACCCCTGAAACTGATATAATATTATATGTCAACTTTACCTCAATTAAAAAAACACAACAGACAAAACCATTTTAATGTTGTAAATGAGTTCAGTGAATCCCTGAAACTGCCCCATTCCCATATGAGAGTTACAGGAAGCAGAGAGGATGAAGTAAGATGGAAGAAATTTGTACAAAACAGTATTCAAATTAAAATCATTTAAGTTGCTATCAGTTCCTTGTGGCAAATTTCTATGAACACTGATCTTTCACATTTTTCTTGGAAAAGCATACCTTCAGATCCAACCCATAATTGTTTCCTCATTTTCTCTAATAAGAAAATTTCAACTTAATAAATAAAACCAAAAGCATCCCTTATGTATGAATAAAGTTAGTGAACTTTACAGAGAAAAGAGCATATTTGCACAATCTCAATAAAGGAAACAGAAGAGCTGAATGATGATTCATTCAAGTTTATCTTTGAAACCCAGTAAAACCAGGTTATCTTTTCAAGGATGTGTGTAGAACTGTCAGCCTTGGAAAATAGAAATAGTGGCCTCCTCTGGAGCAAAGGGCAGGCTTGCTTACTGCCCAGTGTAATAAAAATAACACACACCCCCGAGGCAAACGTCAGCAGACTTCCTGCCCGTTATCAAAGATTTGAGTTTCTTAAGCTCTGAGCTCTTGCAACCCTCTGTGTCTCACCTGGCCCACTGTGTATCACCCTGTAGGAAGTGGGATTTAGTGAACCGGTGCAAATGCTGATACTCTGGTCACTGCTATTGTTGTGTCATTAAGTCCTTTGTCTCTTATGCATGGGTCTCGTGTTTTTTGCCAGCATCTGTAAGACCATGGTAGGCTAACTTATTGGTTTGCAGGTAAGGTAAAATATCAGACCTTTCACAGTTTCCGACAAACCCTTAAAGTAACTAGTAGTCTTAGGCACAGAGAGCTATCCAGAACAATATGCATGGATGGTCTCCATAGAAGACGTTACAAGTCTCCAAAACTACAGTAAGTCTCTCTGACCTCTTTTATTTCTACCCCAAGTAGAAGGAGAGGCACCAAGCTGTTATAGACCTAGGGCTTGTGCAAGCCACTGGAGACCTAGTGACCAGAAGCTTTCCGTGGGGAACAAAGACAGACGGGCATATTTTCAAAATGGACACATGTTCCTCCCGATCATCAAAAAGACAGTACATTATCTTAATTTATGATGATTTGATTAATTAAAATCTTGTGTTGGGCTAAATAGACACTTCTTTTTTTTTTTTACTTTTTGTTTATTGCAGTAACATTGGTTTATAACATTGTATAAATTTCAAGTGTACATCGTTTATACTTCTATTTCTGCATAGATTACATCATGTTCACCACTCAAATACCAATTGCAACCCATCACCACACACATGTGCCGAATTATCTCTTTCACCCTCCTCTCTCCCCCCATCCCCTCTGGTAACCACCAATGCAATCTCTGTCTCCATGTGTTTGTTTATTGTTGTTTTATCTACTACTTAATGAAAGAAATCATATGGTATTTGACCTTCTCCCTCTGACTTATTTCACTTTGCATAATTCCCTCAATGTCCATCCATGTTGTCACAGATGGCTGGATTTCATCGTTTCTTATGGCTGAGTAGTATTCCATTGTGTATATATACCACATCTTCTTTATCCATTCGTCCCTTGACGGGCATGAGGTGATATCTCATGCTAGTTTTGATTTGCATTTCCCTGATAGTTAATGTGTCTGTTGGCCATCTGTATATCTTCTTTGGAGAAATGTCTGTTCAGGTATTTTGCCCATTTTTTAATTGGGTTGGTAGTTTGGTTGTTGAGATGCATGTGTTCTTTATATATTTTGGAGATTAACCCCTTATCAGATGCATGGTTTGCAAATATCTTCTCCCAATTGTTAGGTTGTCTTTTCGTCTTGTTGATGGTTTTCTTTGTTGTGCAGAAGCTTTTTAGTTTGATGTAGTCCCATTTGTTTAATTTTTCTATTGTTTCTCTTGCCCGGTCAGACATGGTGTTTGAAAATATGTTGGTAAGAACAATGTCGAAGAGCGTACTGTCTATGTTTTCTTCTAGAATTTTCATAGTTTCAAGTCTTACATTCAAGTCTTTAACGCATTTGGAGTTAATTTTTGTGTATGGTGTAAGGTAAGGGTCTACTCTCATTTTTTTTCATGTGGCTGTCCAGTTTTCCCCACACCGTTTGTTGAAGAGATTTTCTTTTCTCCATTGTATGTTCTTGGCTCCTTTGTCAATGATTAGCTGTCCATAGATGTGTGGGTTTATTTCTGGAGAGAAGGAAGGGGAGAAATAGATAAAAGTTAGCTGCTCTGAAGCTACTCTTAAGACCCCTGGATCTACATGTAACCCAGGAGATCGAGGCAGACGGCTGTGTGCCTAGATCCTCCTGCACTGTGGTTCTCAGGAATGTCACAGGGCTGAAGCAGCTTCCTGAATCATGTTTACACGTTCATGTGTACAATACCCCTGACCATGGGGGTGAACCACTATTCAATCATCCTTTACACACCTCTAATTAACAATTAGATTTCAAAATCATTGTATCATTACATGATAATTTATTCCTCAAACCTCTAGGATGCCAAGCTAAAAGAAAATCAAATTTCAATGGCTTATTTTCTTTGAAGGACCAAGATGTTCTTTCACACTTGGAATACGGATTAGAGGAAAAATCCATCAAAGCAATGGAAACAAGTTAAGAAATGGACAGAGGGATATTTCATTCATATATACACAGTTTGCACTGTGGCAAAAATAGAGTTATATTTTTAAAAATTAGAAGTTTTTTAAATTTTATAGATATTAAAGACTTTGTTCTGTTTGTACTGTCTTTGGTTTACCAAATCAAACTCACTCTTTAATGGGCATTTCTAGCATTGAGTGTCAATAACAGCAGCTTTTTTAAATTCTTATTTTTCCCATGCCAATGACCAAGGGCAGAGGTCATCGAGAGGTCAAGTCTAATCTACCTACGGATTTGGCAGCCTTAACTATGGATGTTCAAGCCAGACATTGCCAGCAGAGCCACATCTCATCACCCACAGGTGATTTTTTACTAGTAATCACAGATACTTGAGGATATAAAAGGAAATTCTTTATTAAGAACCAAAGTTATAGATTCCTATCTTGGGTTCATTACTTTGATTTTTTGACCCAAATCACATACATCGATTAGACCATGTTCAATTCTATGATCTTTAGATGATGCAGCCTACAGCTGAAGAGAAATAGATACAACAGCAATATCTTATCCTCTCTGAAGTCCAACGGAGAGTCCCTGGATTCAAAAGTTTTCAAGACAAGAAAAAGTCATCCTTCTTCTGAACAGAGAGAGTAGAGGCTAGTCAAACATTCAACTTTAAATTGTTAACATGGGGGCCGGCCCCGTGGCTTAGCGGTTAAGTGTGCACGCTCTGCTACTGACGGCCTGAGTTCAGATCCTGGGCGTGCACTGATGCACCGATACTCCAGCCATGCTGAGGCCGCGTCCCACATACAGCAACTAGAAGGATGTGCAACTATGACATACAACTATCTACTGGGGCTTTGGGGAAATAAAAGGAGGAGGATTGGCAATAGATGTTAGTTCAAAGCCGGTCTTCCTTAGCAAAAAGAGGAGGATTATCATGGATGTTAACTCAGTGCTGATCTTCCTAACAAAAATAATAAATAAATAAATAAATTGTTAACATGACTTGTTAGAATGTGACGGAACAAGCATAATACATTCTAAGTTTCATGATTTTTCTCCAGAATACTGAGATGAATTACCTTCAATGCCAGTTTCCCCGTAAATGTCTTTATTCAGTGATAAAATTAATTTCCCTATAAATTAATTCCCATAAAAATGTTGAAAATATCATAGTCTCTGACTAAATGGAAACAAAACAAATTGAGCAGTTGAATAGCAGTGTAATAAATTCCATACAAAGATCTTACTGCAGCATTATGTATAATAGTGAAACTGGATGTAATCCCAACTCTATCAAAGAAGAAATAAACAGATCATCGTATTCCTGTTCTTTGCAATACCTCTAAAACATATAAAAAGCTAAGTTAGAGTGACATGCACTGATAAGGAGAGACATTTATGATATATGGTGTGAGAAACAGCAAATTGCAAAACGATATAGTTATGTAACTTAAAATAACTTTGTGTATTTATAAATTCATAGGAAATGTACAGAAGAATAAGCCACAACCTCTTTACAATAGTTCCTTCCGACTAGCAGAGTGAGTTTTAGGGAAGGGGATGGAAGGGGAAGCTTTCACTTTGCTCTACATAGATCTGTTTAATTTGACTTTTTTAATAGTATGTATTTCTTTCATAATTAGAAAAATGAGTGATGTGACCATTTGGTGCAGGGCAACAGTATTATGTTCACCAGTCTCTGTACTGTATGTTACTGCACAGCACGAACTGTAGGAGAAAGCCCAGAGGAGCAATGAAGACAGAAAGACATGACACCTGTAAAAAGTCAGTGGAGTATTTCTCCATAACAAACCTTCCAGGTGAGTGACGGTCAGTATCTTCCACTGTTCCAGCTCTCACAATAAACCTAGAACCTGCCCAGGGTAAGCCTGAGGACCACGCCCTGCTAGTCCACTCCCCGCCCAGGGCCTGTTTGTGCAGGGTGACTTGCATCAAGCAGACAATGGACTCAGGATGAGGCATGTGCCTTTGGGAATCTTGGCAGAGAGGAACAAAGTGAAACACCAGCTAAGTGCACACACCTGAGAGGCGGAGATCCAGGTGGAGGCTCAGAATGTACCAAGAAACTGTGTGAAGTGAACGAAGCTACTCGACCTCTCTGAGCCTCAGTGTCCCCCCTGGAAAATGGGGATCACAGGCCTACTTCACAGAGCTGTTGGGGAAGATACATAAAAGTGCCTGTGACAGCCAGTGTCCACATTATTAACAAAGTCATATCCGACTTCAAAATAATCGATGAAAAGAATAATGTTAATGAGACCAAAGACAAGATGCCCAGCTTCGTAACAGCCCCAGTAGCATGAGAATAAGAGGAGCTCCAAGTAAGCAGGGCTCTTCACAGCTCCACTGGAGACGATGAACACGGGCTACACCAGGATAAGTGGGTGTTGTGTAGTGACTCGTTTAGAGATCGTGGGTCCCTAAAGACACTGAAATACAGTTACATACAGTGGCTCCTAGGAGACAACTACAAAGCAACCAATGCAACAGATAGGAATGAGAAGGGGCCGAGCAGAAGATGGTCAGAGCCACAAAATCTGACGGAAGACACTGAAGCACAAGCGCCCAGCTCTGTCAACAGCTGCTGTGGTTGCGCCAGGGGATCAAACTTCTGAGGCAGCCATTGTGGGGACTCCTGGGAGCACAGTGGTCACTGCGGCCACACCCCAACAGCAGTGCATCGGAGCACACAGACCCCGATACTTTCCTCTCCATTAATCCCGGTTTCAAGATGATGAATATCGTCATGTTACAACGTCTTTTTCCAACCTTTGTGGACGAGTGTCATCAGAACACCCTGAAGAGGGCACAGGCCAGAGTAGTATGGAACACTGGGGGCTGGGGTGGCGGCGCTGCACCTGACTACACGGACTATCACCTGGGCCTATTGAACACGAGAGAAGAACCCGAGGATGTGGTCTAATGAGAATTCCCTGTCTTGTCACATTCAGTGACACTACAGTTTCTCATCCTTTCTCTACAAAAATGTTAAAGAATTCATGTGTCATTAATTCATAAAGAAGCAAATTCTTGACAAAGTTACAGGGTCCAGTTTCCATGACCAGGTTTTTCACTTGTTTTGATAATATCCCACATTGAGGAAGGAAAGATAACCTATCGGGATGTGTACTATAAACAAGGACTTTTCATCATGTAGATCGAAGCCCAGATTTTTAGGGATGACATAAATCATGAAAGCTGCTAACCACTCCTCCACAGGTTTCAATAAGACTTTTAACTTAATTTACTAATCTCAAGAAAAGAGAATTTGGCATTTCAAGTTTTTTGTTTCTGCATTCAAGTGTATGGTACAGGCAAGAGAATGACCGGAAAAAAGTTAACAGGCAGGTCTTGCTTGCATTTTATCTTCTGCAAATAAGCAGGATATTTTATGCTCTGTTCTTTTCACTACTCTAATCAATTTTTAAAGAATACTATACATCTGACTATCCATAGGCGTGTTTATCTGAGAACCTTGCCGGAATCCAAAGCAGAGATGTTAAGGCTGACGGGTTTCAAATGCTGCCCAAGTGCTGTCTACCTTGAACATCCCTCTCCCAAAGCTGGACCACCGTTCTCTTCCTGAGGGATCTGAGTTGCCACCCGTGTCCCTAAGAGACTGGTCGGCCACTCAGGCCTGAGGTGAGATTAGGTGATCAACCTAAAGGGCAAAATGCTTAAGCTATTCTAATCTTAAGGTTGCTGTTTCGGAGGCCTCTGCACTGGAATGGGTTGGTGAAAATGGCCTACTAGATACTTGCCTGGGAATTGGGTTTTTATCCTCCGCTCTTAGCGGATCCCGGGGAAATCAATGATTAACCTCACAGATACCTCAACTTCCACATCTGCAAAAAAGGCAAGCAACAGCCAATGTCACCACGCTGCAAAGCTCCTAAGTTGTGCTTGCAAGAGGGACCACAAGGGCGAATGTCTCCCAAAAGCTGATGAAATGATGGCATTTTGGCTGGAGAAGGCAGAGGGCAGCAGGCAAAGTGGAAAGTTTCTGGGATGTCAAACCAGTTCCCATAAGCAGTTTAGAGAAACACCTGGCCCTGGACTAGGTAGGAGGCTGTGGAAAGACCCACAGGCATGCAGGTGGGAGGAGGAATCAAGCAATGGAGGGAGGCGGTGGGGAAGAGGCACGAGTCCGGCTTCAGTTTTGGACAAAAGTAGTTGCACGCTGCAGGCCCGCAGCTGCCCATGCAGCCACCACACCTTCGTAACGCCGTGGTCCCTCTCATCCCATCACATCCCTCTGGGACTCAGTCCACTCGGAGCGGGTGTAGGACCAGAGTCCTGAGTCAACGGCGGTTTGGCCCTCGGCCAAGCTCACACCGCCCTGCTCCTCCCCCCAGGGCTAGGCATCATCCCGTTCCCAGAGCATCCTTTGAGTTGTAGTCCTGCAGCCATGCAGGCTGCCGGCTGGGAGCGGTTAAGAGACAAAAGCTCCCAACATGCACAGCTAGGGGCCCCAACTCCCGCCTTGTCCCTCTGCCCCTGGGCCCCGCCCCTCTGCTTCCATATCTCAAATAGAAATACCGGGTGCCTGGGATCCTGGAATTTGCCTTTTCAAGGCCACCTGTCCTACCATCCCCTCCATCCTTCTAGGCTGCCATGATCCCCCCTCTGGACCCCGTGGTCAGGGTCGCTACAGAGACCCTCCCTTTGGATCCCGCCCACCTGAAGGCCCCATACCTTGGTCAGGCGTCTTAGAAGGACTGCCCTGAGCCATGTCATTAAAAGGAGAAAACATCACAGTGGGCGGCCCCATTCCTGCATTATACAGACAGGAAAACCACGTGTACTGGTAAGTGACCCCTAAGCCACTTTGGGGCCCACACGCACGCCCCTTCTCTGAGGCTGCACACAGGCTTGTTCACTGGACTTCCTTATCCCAGTCTGGACCTCTTGACCTCATTGACACAGGCAACAGCACTGAAACTTCCCCTTCGTCCTTCCCACAATGTTAGGCAAGTTCGTCGAGGAATGTAATATGCAATTTCTGGTCTACTATAGGGCTGGCTCCTGGGAACCAGTTTTAATATCCCTTTTTAAATATACCCTCAGAATCACAAAATAATGAAGCAAAATAATTTGTTGCTGTGGGGGCTTATGGTGATAACTCTCTGAAGTCATTTTTCCATTTAGCTTCTCTCCAAAGACTACAAATACTACAGCACTACAAATACAAAGACTCCAAATACTACAGCACCACATGTTTCTCAGACTGGTGGATGCACAGCTCCACTTCTTTGCAGGGAGGACGCACAACAGCAGAATATCCGTGGCCCGACTTTCTGGACCTTCAGTATTACTACAAGATTTGGAAGAAGCAAAGTTAGGTCATTTCCAAGGTAAGGAATTAAAAACTTAACACTAAGATGAGGTGGGAAAGTCATATGCCATTAATAATTGTCAGTAACCTGTGCCTGAAATGTCAGACTTCCTCTGAGAAAGATCCCTGAGATCCTATTTCCCATTGTTTTAAATAGGAAAAATTAGAAGTCATAGCAAATCTATTGAAAAACCCTACCAATTTCCTAAGTCACCTTATGGCACCTAGACATAAGTTAGGAACATCATTGCTCCTCGTTTTCTTCCTCATTCAACCCAGTCCCACAAGTCTTGACTTCATGCTGTGAACACGGCACTGTGCTAGGTGTCGAGGCCTTGGTGAGTATCATCATGGGGGTGGGCCTTGCTGGAAAAAGATTGCATCATAAAAACTCAAAGCCATGCCACTTGCCAAATTGAGGCAAAAATGGAAAGACCCTAAGAGTCGCACAAAGGTGAGGGCATTAATAGATACTTGGGAGTATGAAAATCCATCTAATGGTGTCATGAGTGAATGTGTTCCACTTTAAAACAAAACACTTCTGTTAGTCTGAGATAATGAGTTAGCATCTTTGTGCATATATGCAGGATTTAAAATGTTTATTGATGTATAACATATGTACAGAAATATATGCAGAAGTCATCTATGTAAACCTCAAAGAATTATTACAAAGTGAACACACTTGTGTGACTAAGAACTAGCACCAGCTTCACTCAGGCCCCAACAATCCCTTTCTCCTTCCTTCCTCCCCAAATATAACCAGTATCTTACCAGTGAACACTGTATATCAAGTTTGTCTTCTTACACAAGTGTTTTATTACAGAACAATTTAAACAATATACAAAATAAACAAAATAGCATAGTAGGCCCGTCACCCAGCTTCAACAACTACTAATTATCTGCCATTTTTGTTTCATCCATGCTCCATCCCATTCCCACCTCACTTTATTATTCTTTTAGTCTTTTGTGTGTGGGGGTGGGGTAAGATGTATGCACACTGAAAGGCAGAAATAAGAACCGTATAGTTTTGGCAAATAAACATGCCCATATAACTTTCACCCCTTTAAGAATAGGAGATTTCCATCACCCCCAGAAAACTCCTTCCTGTTCCTTCCCAGGCAATTTTTTCGTTCCTCTGAAGCAACCACTGTTCTGGTTTTTTCACCATAGGCTCATCTTGGCTGAAATCATCCCACGTGTATTGTTTTCTGTCCACCTTGCCTCCCTTGGCACGAGGTTGGTGAGACTCACACAGCATGTGTGTGTCAGCGTTTGCTCCTCAGCACAGCTGAGGGCATTCTGTTCTGTGGATGCCCCGCAGTGCGCTCATCTTCCTCCTGGGGACGTGCAGCTCATCTCCTGCGAAAATTCTTGTATAAACGCTTTTTGTATGCCGTTTAATTCCTTTATTAGCATTTAAGTGTCACACCTTTGCAGTTTTTAGTGGTTGGTCCAGATTACAATATGCATCTTTAACATATCACAGTCTACCTGGACTTAATAGTTCACCAGTTTATTCAATGTAAAATATGGAAGTCTTGCTACAGAACAGTTGCATTTATCTCTGTCTGTCCTTTGTGCTATTGTTGTCATAAAATTTACATCTACCCATGTTATAAATCCCACAATACAGTGTTATAATTTTTGCTTTAAATAGTCATAAGTCTTTTAAGAATTTAAGAGAAAAAAGTTAAGTATTTGGAGGGAGATGCTTTGAGGCTCTGCAAAGGTACTGTTTCTTCTTTAAGTTTCACCCACAGTTTTTGCATTCATCAGTCAGTCATGCCCACAGTAATTATTACTGTAGCGTTCTAGTGGCGATTTTCTATTTCATGCTATCCAGCCGCATTTATTATTTGGAATTCTGTGAGGAAGATTCCCCCCCCTTCCTTCTTCCTTTCTTTCTCTTTCTCTCATTCTTTTTTCCCCCTTTTATTCTTTCTTTCTTCCTTTCTTATTTAATCTTTTTTATATCAGTATAGACTCATGGATATTTATTTTATTTTCTGGGTAATAATCCAATGCTACTGTTATTTATTTTGTTGCTCACAGTTTTCTAGCTTGAGCCACTGGGATGTCTTTCAGATTGATTCTTTTTGACACATCTCATCATTTTCTGTGTTTTTTTAAAGCACTTTCTTACTTTCTGGCACTACATGATGCTCCAGGCTCACCTTGTATTTTCCATCTCCAGCCCTAGAATCAGCCATTTCTCCAAGAAAACCTGGTTCTTTTTATTGGAGAATGATATTTAGAAACCAAGATCAGGGAGCTAGGTATGCTCATTGATACTAGAGTGTCATTGCTTCTAGACTCTCTCAGCAGTGCTTGGAAATGTATGTATGAATATAAACTCAGGTATACACATCTATCTATAGATCTTTCAATCTATCTATCAATCTATCTTTCTATTTGGATAGATATATTAAAAGAGACATGGATTCATACTGATACTTCCAACTCCAATCCAGCACCACAGAATTTATTCTAACCTTTTCCTTTTGTTTATTCGTCACTTCTTTCACCAACAGTGAGAAACTTAACTCCAGATATTTGCAATATTTACTAATGTGTCAACTAGTTTCAGAATTACTAATCCATACCCTTATGAAAAACAAATTTACCACCTAGAGTACAGTGTTTGTGTCCAGTACTTTAATTCTACAGTATCCCATCAAAACACTGTCTTCCAAAGTTACTTAGGTTAGGACCTTCCATCCCCAGCCCTTCAGTGTGGTTATGTCACATACTTGTAATACAGTGAGATTCATTTGTCACTGCATTCCATCTGAGTTCCTCAGCATCCTGATTGATTTGTAAAATTTGCAGAGTAAAATTCACTCTTTGTGGTGTACAGTTTTACGGGTTTTGACAAATTTATGGTCGTGTATCCACCTCCACAGTACCATACGGAGCTGTTTTTTTCACCCCCAAAATTCTTTCATACTGCCTCTTTGTAGTCAACCCCTTCCCCCACTCCATCTCTTGGCAACCACTGATCATTTTCCATCCCTTTAATTCTGACTTTTCTAGAAAGTCATGTAAATGGAATCATAGTACATAGCCTTTTGAATCTGGCCTCCTTCACTTAGAGAAATGCATCCAAGATTCATCCATCTTGTTGTGTGAATCAAGAGTTTATCCTTTTTATTGCCAAGTAGTATTCTAATGTCCCAGTGCAACACAGTTTCTTTCTCCATTCACCTGATGAAGGACATTTAGTTTATTTCCAGCTTTTGACAATTATGAATAAAATGGCTATCAATATTCACACAAAGATTTTTGTTTAATTATTAGTTTTCAATTTGCTTCAGTAAATCCCTAGGAGTGGGATATCTGAGTCACATAATAAGTGTAGGTTTAACTTTATAAGAACCTGCTAAATTGTTTTCCGAATGCAACTATCATGTTGCATTCCCAGTTCTAGTTGTTTCTAGTCCTCACCAGCACTTGGTATTTGCAATTTTATTGGTATTTGCAATTTTATTTTTTATTTTAGCCAACTAATAGGTGCCCGGTATCTTATTGTGGCTTCTGCTTCCTTTTTGAAAGTGAGTTCTGCTAAATATAGAATCCTGTGTTGACTTTTGGGTTTTCTTTCTGCACCTGAAAGATGTCATTTTGTTGTTGATTTGTCTCTTTTGTTTTTGATAATATATCATTCATCATTCACATTATTTCTCCCTGTATGTAATGTCTTCCCCAGTATTTCCTTGACTGCTTTCAAGTTTTTCTTTTTATCTTTGGATTTTAGCAGCTTGACTATCATGTGCCTATGTATGCTTTTATTTTGTATTTTATTTTGTGAGGTGGCTAACTTTCTTCGATCTAAAATTTTAGATTTTCCACCAAATTTTGGAAGTTTTATGCTACTACCTGTTGATTTGCCTTTCTGCCTCATTTAATTTTTCTGTCTCTCCCCTCTCTGCCGGGGACTCAATCATCTCACAGGTAAGGCTCTCTTCATTTTTCTTCAAAATTTTTACATTCTTTTCGTCAGATTGGATAATTTCTATTGCTCTATCTTCATGTTTCTTCTACTATTTCTAATCTACTGGTAAACTCAAAAGTATTTTTTTATTTCATCTTCCTATTTGGTTCTTTTTTGTAATTTCAATTTCTCTGCTGAGTTTCAACATCTGTTCATTCATTATGAGAATATTTTTCTTTACCACCATGATCATCTTTATAATCGCTGATTTCTTATCCTTGTCTGCTAATTGCAACACGTTTGGGATAATTTCTAGTGCCTGCTTTTGGTCATATATGGATTACATTTTCCTATTTCTTCAAATATCATGATTTTTTAAATTGTCTACTGGAAACCATGAGTCATAGTTATAGAGACTCTGGATTCTATTGTATTCCTTTGAAGAGTGTTTTTATTTTTCTAGCAAGGAGTTAACTTGGCTGGAGTGAAATTCCAATCTTCTCTCCTTTACAGTGGTCATAGCTGAAATCCTCATTCAGTTCTTTCATCTTCCAACTGCTGATTTTACACTAGGCCCTCTGGGGCCTACCCTGCATGTGTGTTGTTCAAAGATCTGCAAATTTGATGTCTGTGTGTGGGAGACTTACACACATATTTTGAGATTTTTCCTCTTTGTGGTTCCCTCCCTTCCAGAATTTCTCCCCTAACTTTCCAGCTACTCTTCCAGCCCCAAAATACATGCTCTAACATTACAAGTAAGACTGTAGTTTTTCCCCTGTCTGGGCCACGTACAGATTTTGCAATGTTTTGAGGAAAAAGACTCAAGCTTGCAAATATCTCCTGGTGCAATTCTCATCCTTCAAGGGAAGACTCCCTCTCAGTTCTGCTTGCTTTTGGAAGAGATTTATACATACACACGTATACACATTTATTGTATCTGTATTACATATAGATACATGATTCTATGTAAATATATATAATATTTTATGCAGATTTCATCATTGTTATCTGTGAGAGTGTTAGTTCAACAAACTACTCAACCATTACTGGAAGCCAGATCTCAGTATTGTTTCTTTTTTGGATTTTATACAAATGGAATTATAAAATATATAGTTTTTTGAATATAATTTCTTTTATGCAGCACTATGGTTGTGATATTCATCGATGCTGTTGCATGTAGCTAGTGTTTGTTCATTTGTTGAAAATAATAGTTTTAATGGTCATAAAATATTCGTAACATAAAATTGACCATTTTAACCATTTTTAAGTGTGCAGTTCAGTGAAATTCAGTACATTCACATTATTGTGTAACCATAACCTCCAACCATCCACAGAACTATTTTCACCTTGCACTGAAACTCTGTGCCCATTATGCAACAACTCCCTGTTGTCCCTCCCTCTTGCACCAGTCTCCTTTCTGTTCCTATAAATTTGACTACTCTAAGTACCTTATATGAGTGGAATCAAAATATTTTTCCTTTTGTGGCTGGCTTTATTTCACTTAGCATAAAGTCCTCAAGGTTCATCCATGTCATAGCATGTGTCAGAATTCCTTCCTTTTTAAGGGTGAATGGTATTGCACTGTCTGTATACACCACATTTTTTTTTTGTCAATTCATCTATTGATGGATACCTGGCTTGCTTCCAGCTTTTGGTTATTTTGAATAATGCTGTTAACAACACGGGTGTACATATGTCTTTCTACCTCTCTCTTCAATTCTTTTAGGTTTATACCCATAGATGGTGTTCTGAGATTCATTTTTTCACATGTGGGAGAGTTCTTCACACCTCCAACAAGCAATTCTTGGAATGCCAGCTGGTCATCAGATAATTCAACTCAATTTGATGTTGTCAACCCAGAGATACATCTGATTCCACAAGTTGAGGGCTCAGTCCTATAAGACTGCACACCCACCCCAACCTCACCTCAACTTCAGGTGCCAGTTACAAGCCCAGGCTGTTACCTGTACTTCTGACTGACTGGCTGTAAACCAGAGGTTCCCACAACCTCCTCCTTGGGCTTGATTAATCTGCTAGAGTGGCCCACAAAACTCAGAGAAACATTTACTAGATCACCAGTTTATTATAAAAGGATATAACTCAAGAACAGCCTGATGGAAGTGGTGCATAGGGAAAGATATGTGAGAAGGGGCACAGAGCATTCATGCCATCTCCAGGTTCACACTCTCCAAGCACTCCCTGTCATGGCCAACCTGGAAGCTCTGTGAACTTCCTTCTATTGGGATTTTTATGAAGGCTCCCTCACATAGACATGATCAATTATTAACTCAGTTTCTAGCCCCTCTCCCCTTTGTGATGGATAAGGGGTAGGGCTAAAAATTTCAACCTTTTAATCAGGGCTTGGTCTTTCTGGTTACCAGCCCCCATCCAGGAGCCATCCAGGAGCCCACCCAGAGTTGCCTCAATAGAACAAATGATTCTCCTAGTGTTATTATCACTTAGGAAATTACAAGGGTTTTAGGAGCTCTGTGTCAGGGATGGAGTCAAAGACAAATATTAGAACAAGAGATGCTCCTAGTGTCCTTATCGTTTAGGAAAGTACAAGGGTTTTAGTAGCTCTGTGCCAGGAATTGGAGGCAGAGACCAATAAATATATTTTCTATTATTTCAGAACCCATAAGTGGAAGTGCTATATCATATGGTAATTCTATTTTTAATTTTTGAAGAAACTGTCATACTGTTTTCCACAGTTTTATGTTCTCACCATCAGAGCACAGCCGTTCCAATTTCTCAACATCCTTGCCAATCCTTATTATTTTCTGATTTTGTGATAGTAACTATCCTAATGGATGTGAAGAGGTATCTCATTGTGGTTTTATTTTGCATTTTCCTGATACTTAGTGATGTTGAGCATCTTTTCATGTGTGTACTGGCCATTTTATATCTTCTTTGGAGAAATGGCTATTCAAGTCCTTTTTGCATTTTTAAATTGTGTTTTTTTTAAATGTTGGGTTGTAGGAGTTCTTTATATATTCTAGCTATTAATCCCTTATCAGATATGTGATTTGCAAATATTTTCAACTGTTCTGTGGGTGACCTTTTTACTCTGTTGATAGTATCTTGTGATACAGAAAACTTTTGCATTTTGATGAAGTCCAATTTGTTATTTTGTTGTTGTTGTTGTTGCTTATGGCTTTGGTGTCAGATGAAAGAAATCATTGTTGGCAATGTCTTTTGGACCCAATGACATGCAGCTTATACCCTGTGTTTTCTTCTAATGATTTATAGCTTCAACTCTAACATTTAGATTTTTGATCCATTTTGAGTTAATTTTTGTATGTGGTGTAGGGTAAGAGTCCAACCTCATTCTTTTGCACGTGGGTATCCAGTTTTCCCAGCACCATATTTGGAAAAACTTATCCTTTATCCAATGAATTGTCTTTGCACCCTTGTCATAATTCATTTGAACATATATGCAAAGGTTTATTTCAGGGCTTTCTATGCTATTTCATTAGTATATTGTGTGTATTTATGCCAGCACTGCACTGTTTTGTTTACTTTGTAGTATGTTTTGAAATCAGAAAGTGAGAGTTCTCCAACTTTGTTCTTCTTTTTCTAGATTGTTTTGGCTATTCAGGGTCCCTTGAGAGTTCATATGAATTTAAGGATATATTTTTCTATTTTTGCAAAAAACATCATTGGACTTTTTAGCTCCTTGAGTAAGTTGGTTCTTAAGTATTTTACTCTTTTTGATGCTACTGTAAATAAAAATATAAAGTTTTTAAATTTCTTTTTCAGATTACTTATTATTAATGTATGGAAGAACAACTAATTTTTGCATATTTATTTTGTGTCCCACTACTCTGCAGAATTTATTAGTTCTAAAAATTTCTTTGTGGAATTTTTAAGGGTTTCAACATATAAGATATTATGTGTGAAAAAATACAATGTTATTTCTTCCTTTCCAATTTGGATGCTATTTCTTTCTTTTTCTTGCCTAATTGCTTTGGCTAGATCTTCTAATACCATGTTGAATAGAAGTGGTGAAAGTGGACCTTCTTGCCTTGTTCCTGATCTTAGAGGAAATACTTTCACTCTTTCACACTTGAATACATTGTTCTTTGTGGATTTCTGTATATGGCTTTTATTATGTTGAAGTAGTTTCCTTTTACTATGAGGGTTTTTTGGTGTTTTTAACATGAAAGCATGTTTACTTTTGTCAATCACTTTTTCTGCATCCATTGAGATGATCATGTGTTTTTTTCCTTCATCCTATTAATGTGGTTTATTACACTGATTCATTTTCATATATTGAAACATGTTGAATTCCAGGAATAAATCCCACTTAAAATGGGCCGGCTCCATGGCTTAGCGGTTAAGTGCACGTGCTCCAGTGCTAACGGCCCGGGTTTGGATCCTGGGTGCGCACCAACGCACCGCTTCTCCAGCCATGCTGAGGCCACGTCCCACATACAGCAGCTAGAAAAATGTGCAGCTATGACATACAACTATCTACTGGGGTTTTGGGGGGAAAAATTAAGTAAATAAAAAAAATTATTTTAGAAAAATGATGCATAATCCTTTTAATATGCTGCTTAATTTGGTTTGTTATTATTTTATTGAGGATTTTTGTATCACTCTTCATCAAAGATATTGACCTGTAGTTTTCTTTTCTTTTAATTGATTTGGCTTTGATATCAGGGTAGTGCTAACCTCACAGGATGACTTTAGAAGTATTCTCTCCTCTTCAACTTTTGGAAAGCATTTGAAAAGAATTGGTGTTTGTTAATTAAAAAAAAGTCTTTGGGCCCAGGAATAAATTCAGCATAAAATAAATACAAATAAATATTTTTTTAATGTGAAAATGTTATTTCCTAAAAAAAATTAAAAATTAAGCAAGTATATCACTTATCACTTTATTTCTAGAAAAATTTTTTAACCTAATAATAAGCATAAACAAATTGTTAGAATTAAAATGACTCAAGTGTTAATTTTCTTCATTGCAAATTTTCTGACAGAGGTATATGATGTCATCATGTATGTCATCTTTTATGAAAAAATGGTCATTTTTTGTAGTATTTGAGAACATTATGAATTTTCCCAGTGGCATCTGACAATACTCTGATATGCAAAGTTATTTTTCAACATATATGTCTTTACCAAATTAACAAACTCTGTCAGGTGTTAATTAATCAACTACTTTTCATATGATTCAGGCTCTCCACCATCAACTTCCTTAACCATCAAGAAATTCTACAAATTCTGCAAGATTAACCATTTTACTTTACACTGTACTTATCTCATGTGGTTTAAAGCATCCAAAAATCATTGATAAACTGGTCCTGCCTGAACTAAATCATGGTGAATTATAAAAGATTGTCTCTGTTAAGTGGGGAGGGATTTCAGGTTGAACTTAACTTTATAAGTGGTCAATCTATTACAGTGTATTGTTCTGTTATGTATTTCACTTCTTTTTTAAAAAAATGATAGTTGAGGGCACTTACATAATAAAAAGTTGAGAAAATAAGGAACTGATATACTCTGTAAGCTTCAAATGTTTTGAAGCATAAGATACAATAAGAACTAAAAGTAACAGTTGGGAAAGGAGGAGGGAGGAGGACGAAAGGGATAATTCGGCACATGTGTGTGGTGATGGATTGTAATTAGTATTTGGATGGTGAACATGATGCAATCTATGCAGAAATAAATGTATAATGATGTACAACTGAAATTTATACAATGTTATAAACCAATGTTACTGCAATAAACAAAAAATTAAAAAAAAATGAACTAAAACTAAGAAATGGCAGAGGAAATAGAGATAAGAGGATGAAATTGCAAAACTGAATCTATAGTAATATCTCAGTGGCTAGCGTTGTGGTGCCAAGAAGGTGGTGAAGTCAAAGAATTCATAAAGATGATAATAAACAGACTGCAAAGAAAAAATACTGAAATTTTTATAGAGAGAATTTTTACAGTGATATTACAAATAGAGAAAAGGGAAGAGAAGTTGAAGAAAGAGACTATTTGCTGAAATATTTATTCCCCTCTATGACCCTATCTTTACCTGCAAAATCTCGTCCCTAAGCCACATTTTCCATACTTGGGGAAGAGAGCAATTAAGCTCATCTGAAACCTCAACTGCCCAGCCTGTGAAATAAGGCCGGCCATCCATTCTCACAAAGGAGCCAACTGGAGGTAGGATTTTTGGTTCTGAATTCAGCTAAATATCTTCAAAGAATTGTATCTGACCTTCTTTATCCAGGGCTATCAGTGAAGGGCTGGCTGGCTTTCAGAGAAGAGCAATTCACAGTCAGTGGAGACATTTTCTGTTGAGCTCTCTAGAGAAGCCTGTGGGGCTTGTCAGTAAGAGTTGATTGCTATACGGGTTACATTTTTTTATTTTATTCAGAGATTTATAAAGAAATTTACATGATAAATATTACTTATTATCAAGAAAAAAGGTTGTCTCTTCTCTGGTCATTTAAGCAAAATTCTCCTCTCAGGGCCCACCAATGGACAAAGCCCAGATTTAATCTCCAAGAGTCTGCGGGGCACTCTGTGGTCTGTGGGAAACCCTCAAGTTGGCAGCCTGTTCCCTTGTGTCCTGTGCTGGTACTTAATCTTCCATCTCTTCAGAGCACAACTAGACAGAAGCTCAAAGGACTTGACATTGGAGAAATGTACTTTTCATTATCTTTAGACTTCTACACTTTTCCAAAAGACTCTCAGCATTTCCAGTAATTGTGCAGCAATTTACCCAACACTAAGGTTCTCACTATTAAAAATTAAAATACATAAATTTTGAAAATGGAAAAAGTGATCTTTGCAATTTTGTACAGAATCTATATAATTGGTGCATCCTTTAAAAATGGAGGAAAGATAGCAAATTTAACTGTTTTGGTTAGTTAACACAGTAAGTAATATATTGTATATATTATCAATTTGGAGATTATTTGTATTTAAAAATACTGCTTCAAACCCTTAAATCATTGTATGTGGTAGAGTCTGCCATCTGCTTTGGCTGAACAATTAAATACAAGTCAGCCAAAATTCTTCCATTCCTGTATAATCTTATATATGAGTGGTAATGGTTAGTTCTTATAGATTGTTTGAAGACGTGCATATCACAAAATACAAGTGGCCATTAAAAATTAAAATGTTCACCAAATACAAGATCATCTGATTCCCAGAAAAAGAAAAGGTTAATGTAACATTAAGGCTACAACTGTCAAAAAGGAAGCCAAGATACACTCAAGTCAAGCTTTTGTTCAAAAGTTAATTGGCTCATCTTTGAAACTTTATCATGTTTATTATGTAAGCAAGATACTTTCAGAGCCTAGAATATGGAAAGTGCTTATTGGCAAGTTAACATTCTGATCATTTATTTTGTAAATGTTAATATGAGATATATAAGTCATTTTCTACTATATTCAGATTTTCAAGTTCTGCTAAATCTAGGGCCACATTACTGGCAAGTTGGGAATATCTCTAGACATATGAAAAATATGAGTCCTACATAAAAGCTTATACATTCTCTATTCATCAGGTTCTAAATTCTAAAACTTTCTAAGGTTTTGGAACAAACCAATGGCATTCCAAATTGACAGTAAGGTTGCATGTGCCATACATGATCCTATAGGAAGAGAAATCCAGATTTTAAATAGAGGAGATTATGCACAAGAATACATATTCAAGTCTGAAAGGGCATTTCAAGAAAGAAGGGATTCTCAGAACATGTGGTAAGTGATAAATAACTTACCAAGGGCTCTCTAGAGGAGAACATATTGTGGAAAAAAGAGCTTCACAGGTAGAGAGCTAAAATGGCATCTCTGGAAACCTTATGATGAAACAGATGCTGAACTACTTTTTCCTAAAATTTAAAATGCATCTTATCCTCCAAACAAACACCACCTCCCTGCCTTGTGGCTTACCTGGGCATGGTGACGTGTTGGAATCATTTTTCTAATTCATTGGCTCTTAAACTTGATGGGCACTAGAAGCACCAGAAGCACCTGGGGGCCTTGTTGAAACCCAGATTGCCAGGCCCCACCACAGAGTTTCCAGTTCAGCATGTCTGCAACAGCACCAGAGAATTTGCATTTCTACCCAGTTCCCAGGTGCTGCTGATGTTGCCGGTCCAGGGACCCCACTCTGAGAACCACAGCCTGATTTATACCCTATATATGATTACAAAACCCATTATTTCATCCTTTGGCTGCTACTTTTCCTTTATCACATCAGCACCTTAGCTCTGAATCTCCTCACCTAGCAATGAGAATTCTTAGAGAGTTTCACAGCTGGTCCTCATTTCCGGTTCAGTTCTCCCTCTTCCTCTCAATACCACATTCTCTTGTCAGGTAATTGTTCCTTTAACATCAGTTCATCATAGATCTTCCTTGCTCAAAAACTCATGGCTAGGGGCCAGCCCCGTGGCGTACCAGTTAAGTGCTCACGCTCTGCTGCTGTTAGCCCAGGTTCGGATCCCAGGGGCGCACCAATGCACCGCTTGTCAGGCCATGCTGTGGCAGCGTCCCATATAAAATGGAGGAAGATAGGCACAGATGTTAGCCCAGGGACAGTCTTCCTCAGCAAAAAGAGGAGGATTGGCCATAGATGTTAGTTCAGGGCTGATCTTCCTCACCAAAAAAAAAAAAAAATCATGGCTCTTATGCTGAGCACAAGATATTTTAAATTCTCTACTTGGTTCATAACGTCTGTAATAGCCTTACTTTAATAGCAAAATATGGACACCCTGTTCCCTACCCTACCTACTATAAAGGAGTATGTGAGGATTACATAAGATACAGACAGTTCTAATTATGCACAGTGTGACATTCTATAAAGTCACTGTGAACACTGAATCAGTGAATATGACCCACTGCTCCTACGGGAAATGCAGTGTTAGGTTCCTGCAAGCCTTAGTCACATTTTCTTCAACTGATCAATACATAACCTTGTTCTCTGTGTTTCTCTTTAAAGTCACCTTATTTAATATATATTGTTGATATATTAACATTGAACTCACACCAACAGCGCTGTAACTCGTGTCTGAAAGAAGCTTGTCGAACACGCATACTTTCTTTGTAAAGGCACGTCACAGCCTCTTGCCCTGAGGAACACCAGGAAGCATTGCAGCACTACACATGGGGCACATAATAAACAGGAAAGTCACCAACACAAGGCACAAAAAGATGAGAAATGGGGCACTAAATAGACTGCAAGAAGGACATTTGTTTACAGTATAGGCTCAACAAGAGGGCAGAGCGTCACCCGGTTCCCCCTTAGTTGGGAACGTGCACGTCGAGTGAATCAAATTTCTCACCACTTTGTGCATATCTGCAAATGGACATGAAAGCCCTGAGAGTGTTCATTTGGGGGCTGCCAGTACATTTTAGCTAGTGGGCAAGTGTGCAAACATGGAGTCCACAAATAATGAGGATCAACTATATTATGAAAACATCTTTTCAAAACCAGAGTGTTGCTCAGAAATAAGAGCAATAATGATAACACAACAGCTAACATTTTAGTGCCTACTATGTGCCAGGAGCTCTTGTAAGCACTTTACATTAGTTAATGCATTTAAATCTCGCTAAAACCCTATGAGACAGGAGTTCTCAGTAGCCCCATTTTATAGATGAGGAAACTAAGGCTCAGAGAGTAAATAATTTGCACAGATTCCCCAGTTAAAAGTGGAATAACTGGGATTGGTGCCCAGACAAACTGGTCCAAAGCCCAGAGTTTCAACTACTATGGTAGGAATGTCAGCGAATTTTCTACCACTCCCCGAAAAGCCCCTTCTGCTCCAGTCAGTGTGGTCTCCCACATACTTATTCAGTCTTCAAACATTTTCTGAGTGCACCAAAGGTGTCAAGTACTGTGTTTAGATACTGGAGGGACAAATAGAATGTCGACGCAAATAATCCATAACCAATCTATAAATGAAAATTGGGGTGAGTTTATTATGAATCAACCTTTGAGGACCACATAGCCCGGGAGAGTCCTTTCAGGAAGAAATGGAGCACTCCAACGAAGTGAGGTGTACAGGGTCAGCCCCATGACTTAGCGGTTAAGTGCACATGCTCCGCTGCTGGTGGCTCAGGTTTGGATCCCGGGCACGCACTGACGCACAGCTTCTCTGGCCATGCTGAGGCTGCGTCCCACATGCAGCAGCTGGAAGGATGTGCAGCTATGACATGCAACTATCTACTGTGGCTTTGGGGGAAAAAATAAATAAAATTATTAAAAAAAAAGAAGTGGGGTGTACAGAGTGGTTATATACCATCAAAGAGCATGTACCACATGTGATTGCAATGTCCTTTTTACAATAGCCACGACATTGACCTGTCGGCACATCAATTGTTGGACACGGTGGGTATCAGCTCTGCTGTTTCCATGGGCATGGCTGTTGTCTTGAGTTGGGTGGTCACAGGATGGGCACAGCAATCAAATCCTAGCCTAGGGAGAAATGCTTATCCTTAAAGAAATGCCACTGTGGGGGAAGTTGCATTTACATCTTAAGGGTATTGTTCTTGTCTTTGGGACATGTTAATTGCTTAAAATAGATATATAATGGATGAACAGAGGCTACAGGGCCCTTTTGGAAAAAAAAATCTAGGTCAAGCCCAACTAGTTTTACACCAAATGGTTTCCTCGTGTGCTCCAATATATCCTATTGCTTGCCATTTATTTATCATTTTCCCCCTTTTGATGTATAATCTTTTGATAGAAAACATTGATGATCAAAATATTGTCCCTCAGAGTCAGGGTGGTTGCTGCATGCCCTGGGTCTATCACGTCCCTCGGTGCCAGGCTTTTATCTCATCTATTTGCCCAGTTATTCATGTTGGGTGGAATTAGTCAGATATTGTGGACAAGCAAAGAGGTATATATATATAAACAGAGGAAGCATTTCATGGGTTTTGGATTAATTTTAGGTTGTTGCACAAACATTGTATATGTGCTTTTTTTTTTTAATATATATAGCCCCTTATGCTACATTGTGCACAATTATAGAACAAGTACGGTAACAATGATAATAATTAAACATTTTTTTAAAAGATTAGTTTAAAATGAGTTTTTAGGCATAGTCCTTATCAGAAAAGGAAATTTGTCCAGGGTTATAAGATTGATCGGCCATCTCAAGTCACCGAGCCACCATTACTCTAGTTTACATGCCAGTCTTACAACACTAGGTAAAGAAAACAACAGTTTGAATATAATGATTAGTACAAGAATTCCAAGAAGTAATAGAAATAGGAATTGCAATCCAGATCGAAAAAGGGAACCAATACCAGAAGGGAGCCAACCAAACAAATCAAGGCTGGGTGTAGGATCACTTAAGGCATTCACCTGTTTTTCCATGTGCTTTAGTAGAGGTGACACATTGGAAGACTCGTCTGGTATAAACACACAGCATTCAGTTTGAATGATTGCACATGTACCACCTTGGGGTGCTGTAAGAATATCTAAGCCCATTCTATTTTGAAGGACAGCTTTTCTCATTAAAGACATTTCAGTATTTAAGAAAGCTATTCTTTCCTGACTATCGTTAAGGGCTTGTTGAGTAAATTTTGTCAGAGCCTCTATAGGTGATATGACATCTTCCAGCCCCAAGGAAGGAGCAAATATAGCTACTAGGTGGTCATACAAGTGTAACACTGAATGAGCCCATCTGGCCTTAAGGAGAGGCAGATTGGCAACAGATGTTAGCTCTGGACGACTCTTTCCCTGTATGCAAGAGAAGCCCAGAGTGCAGCGCCCTAGCCATCTTGGTGGCAGCCAAGGTCAGAGGTTTGTTCCACATAACCAGTGAGTTCCATTAGGAGCCATCTAATAGACGCCTGGTCTTCGAGACCAGTCTGTTCCAAACCAATCACTTTTTTATGTATAATAGTATTCTGACATGACTCAGTGGGTATCCAGCCTATCTTTAGAGTGTAATTTGGTAGATTTTGTTTGGAATGATTTCTCTGTAACCAACATAAAGGTGCTGGTATGTTTAAAGATCCATGGTTAGGAGTAAGCCAAACATATCCATCCCAAATTTGTGTGAAACCTTCCATGGTTTTTACTGTAATGTCTGGTTTCTTTTGTTTATCTGCAATTTTTTGGGATAATTGGATGGTTTGAGTAATAGAAAAGAATAACCGTGTCCTGTATTACTAATAGTATGGGCTACTGACCATGTTTCAGGATCATAATTAGTAATATCAGACGAACTGTGAACATTAGAACTAGATCTTCGTATCACAATAAATTGCTTTAGAGCTTTCCAATCTGTGCCTCAAAAGGGAAAGACCCACCAAGGGTCTTAGAAAGTGGAAGTTGGCCACATAACCAACAAGTAGACTGATTTTCATGTGTAGCAAAGGAATGTGCCCATTGCAGAAAAACATTGCCATCAGAGGTCCATTCAGATGTAGATTGGAAAAACAAACATAGCATTAGGGAAACCTTAAATGGCATTTTTTTTTTGTAATCAACAAATGGTTTTGTAATTAGGTTCTAATCTATCTTATAAAGTTGAAGTGTAAACATTGGTGTAGGAAAATGGTAAGGCAATCTAGAAATTGATTATTTTAGCAATTACATAAAGGTTAAACACTACAAGGGTTTAAATGAGGAGATATAAGGTTAGGAATACAGACCTGGTCCAGAGTCTCAGGACAGCTGCCTACAACAGATGTCGTCTTCTTCTCATCCTGATTTGGAGATATTCGTCTTGGTCTGTCAAAGTTGGGTGTCAGAGACTGGAGTTGAAGTCTATTCAGGTGGAGAAGTCTTTTTTAAATGAGAAATGTGAATTCATGAGTTTATGCCTTTTAATTTTGCAGCACATGGATTGGTTAAAAGCACCTGATATGGTCCCTTCCAACGGGGCTGCAAAGAGTCCTTTATCAGGTATCTTTTCCAATAAACAAAATCTCCAGGTTGTAATCCATGATCCTTAAGGTCTTTGTCTCCTGGGAGCTTACAGTGAAAAGAATTAGCTACCAATTTCTCATTTCTCTTAAGAGCCTCAATGAGACCTTGACAATAATGTAAAATATCTCCTTTAAGTAAAGTTGGTTCCTACATTTCTTCATCTAATTGTATAGGTCGTCCAGTTATTATTTCGAAAGGAGACAGTCGATGTTTACCAAAGGATGTAGATCTAAGACTGAGGTGCATTAGTGGAAGAGCTTTTGGCCATGAGAAGCTAAATGCTTCTGAAAGCTTTGCCAACTGAATTTTGATCGAGCTATTAGTTCTTTCCACCGATGCTGAGGATTGGGGATGGTAAGCACAGTGGAAATGCTGCATTATTGGCCAAATACTACATATAGATTTAATTATTTGTCCGGTGAAATGAGTTCCCCGGTCACTATGTAACTCGGTAGGAATTCCCCAAGCAGGAATTATTCTCTCTAATAGTAATTTACCTACTTTTACAGCCGTTGCTCTTCTGCAAGGAAGGGCCTCAACCCAATGTGAGGACATACAGATTATTACCAAGATATATTTATATCCTTGAGATGGTGGCATTTAGACCAAGTTCAATTGCCATTCCTCAAAGGGTCACTTAGGAGGGGGAAAGTGACCTTGTGACCCATGAAGTGGTTTCCCTAGATTATACTTTGGGTATATAACACAACGAGTATAAGTTTTATGGGCCACTGTGGGAAAAAGTTTCCAAAAGTATTGTTTTTCCCATAAAATCACCTTTTCAGGTGCCCAGTGGGTTAGTTGGTGTATATGCTGGAGCAGGGGCAATTGTGCTCCAACAAGTACCATGGGTTTCCTATTGGGTCCAAACCACATCTGTGAGGGGGTGTCAAAAATTCCCCCTTTTGACTGCCATATGTGTTTTTCTTCTTCCATGGCCACTTCTTGGGCCTGTAGAAGGAAGTCTTTTACTGGGTTAGCAGAGTTAATAGGAAGCAGCAGGCATTCTCGAGGCTGGGTAGGGAAAGCTTTCAAGGCTGTTTGTTTAGCAGCTGCATCAGCAAGCTAGTTTCCTTTAGCTTCCAAAGTATCAGATTTTGAATGCCCTGGCATTTTAATAATCGCTAGTTGTCTCGATAGCTGTATAGAATATAATAATTCTGCAACCTGTTTCCCCTTCTTTATAGGCTGATCTGAAGAGGTTAAAAACCCTCGTTGTTTCCACAGCATTCCAAAGTCATGTGCTGCTCCGAAAGGATAACGATTGTCAGTGTCGATATTTGCTACCTGGTCTCTGGCCAATTGACAAGCTCAAGTTAAAGCAGTTAACTCGGCTTGCTGTGCTGACTTTATGTCTGGTAAGTAAAAACTCTCGATTACGTCTATTGAGGACATTACTGCATATCCAGCTCGATAACATCCTTGTTCATCCTTTGAGTAAGATCCATCTGTAAACCAAATTAGATCAGCATTATCAATGGGAGTTTCTTGCAAATCATTCCTAGGAGTAAGTAGGTAATTAGTTAATAAATGTAGTCGTGGCCATCTTCTTCTTGGGATGCTAGAAGTAAGGTTGCAGGGATAAGATTATTACACAGGGCTAAGGTAATATTAGGAGCAGAGAACAACAGAACTTCATAGGAGGCTAGTCGGCTGACAGAGTAATGCTGAGTGTGATGAGAATTTAGGAGAGATTTGACTGAGTGAGGAACATAGATAGTCAAAGGAGACCCCATCAACATTTCTTCACTGGTCTTGCATAAGAGCGCTGCTACTGAAATGGCTCTCATACAAGGCGGAAGCCCTTTTGCCACTGAGTCTAACTGCTGACTATAATAACCTATAGGTCGATGTCGACCTTCATGTTTTTGACTTAAGATACCTAAGGGATTTGCTCTATCTTCATGTATGAAGAGGAAAAATGGCAAGCTGTAATTAGGATTTCCTAAAGCTGGTACTTGGGCCAAAACAGACTTTAAGGTAGTTGCTGCCTTCTCTCCTTCTGGTGTCCATACAATTAAATCAGGCTGGTCAGACTTTAGTAATGTATATAAGGGCTGGGCAATAAGTGAAAAGTTAGGTACCCAGTTCCTGCAATATCCAGTTAGTCCTAGGAATCCTCTTAAATTTGTCTTAGGGAGAGAAAAAACCAGGATTCCTTTAATCATTTCAGAATAAATCAACAGTCCATCCTTAGATATCAAGTGTCCTAAATGTTTTACAACAGGCAGGCAAAAAATGTAATTTGTCCTTGGACAATTTATGCCCCTTAGATGCTAGCTGTTGCAACAGATAAATTGTGTCCTTCTGAGAATCCAACTTAGTGTTTGAATGCAAGAGAAATCATCCACATATTGAATTAAAGTGGAGTCATTAGGGAATTCTATATTCACTAAGTCAGCCTTGAGTATCTGGGAAAAATAAGTGGGCGTCTCAGTATAGCCCTGTGGCATCACTGTCCAGGTATACTGGCGATCTTCTCACGTGAAGGTAAAAAGATATTGACTATTCTTTTCCACGGGAATGCTGAAGAAGACACTGCCCAAATCAGTGACTGAGAAATAGCAGCTGTTATTTGGAATGGCCGAGAGCAAAGTGTGTGGGTTAGGAACCACAGGATGTTGAGGAATCACGATGTTCTTTATAGGTCTCGGATCTCGAAAAAATCTCCCGCCTTTCCCATTCGACTTTTTTACAGGTAAGATAGGTGTATTACAGGGACTAGTACAAGGAATTATAAGTCTCTTTTCAAGAAATTCCTGAACGATAGGGCTTATCCCATTTAATGCCTCTGGTCTAAGTGGATATTGCCGAATATTAGATAGAGGCTTAGAGTTGTCAAAATCACCTTAATAGGAGTGGCTGATTTAATTTTCCCAATATCTGAAGAGGAAGATGACCATAATTCTCTAGGAACTTGTAATAACAGGTCATCAGTTTTCTCTTCTATTTGAGTCATTGATTTCACAATCATCAACCTTTCAGCAATTACAGTCTGGTCAGCATCCCGATTTTCTGAATCTAGAAGCATTTCACCCTTTTGTGAAAAGGACGTTGTATGCTTCTAGAAGATCTCGTCCAATCAAATGAATTGGAGCACATTTAACCAGGAGAAACACATTTTTTCCTGTGATGGTTGTTAATTGAAAAATTACTGGTTCTGATTTAAAAACCTGCATTGGAAAATTCGAAACCCCTACCAATTGAACTATCTGTTTACTCCGAGGGAGAGGGCAATGAATAAGGGTAGGGTTGAGGACAGAAAAGGTAGCCCCGGCATCTACAAGGACCTTTAAAGTTTCCTCTCCAATAGTTATCTCAATTTCGCCTATGGCATTTGTGAGGAGGAGGGGAAATACCCTCTCGTAATCTTCTGAGCAGCCCTATTCCTGTTTATTGTTGTCACCCCCTAAATCCCATTTGAGTTTATGGCAGTCTTGTTTGAAATGACCAGACTTTTTGCAATAGTAACAGAAACGGTGATTTCGTTTCTGGTTAGATTATTTTTTTTTAATTTTTTGTTTATTGCAGTAACATTGGTTTATGACATTGTAAAAATTTCAGGTGTACATCATTGTACTTCTATTTCTGCATAGATTACATCATGTTCACCACCAAAATACTAATTACAACCCATCACCACACACATGTACCAAATTATCCCTTTCACCCTCCTCCCTCCCCCCTTCCCCTCTGGTAACCACCAAGCCAATCTCTGTCCCTATGTGTTTGTTTATTGTTGTTATTATCTACTACTTAATGAAGGAAATCATACGGTATTTGACCTTCTCCCTCTGCTTTATTTCACATTGCATAATACCCTCAAGGATGGTGTTTGTTGGGCCACGAAGCTGTTGTAGCTGTATACTCATAAACTTAGTGGCCTTTTTTTTTCTGGAAGGTTTTAGATGGTTTATGTGTAATAGTGACAAGAGCCTATTAAAGTCCAATCCAGTTCATGTCTCTTAACTAACATTGCTAATTCCTCATCTAATCCTTCGAAGGAAATTGAATTGAAAACTGGATCATCTTATTGATCCTCAAAACATTCAGGAGCCATCCCAGAATGCTGTTTGAAGGTTTTCTCAAGCCTTTCAAAATAATCAAAGATAGATTCCTCGGGTCTATGCTTACATTGATGGACTTTAGGCCAATCTATCTTCCTGGGAAAAACTACTGGAATGGCTTTGTGTAAGTTTTGAGCGATATCCCTACACTCTTTAAGGTCATGAGGCTCATGCCTATGGAAATCCTCCAGGAGGTCTCTCCAATCTGCCTCTTTTATCCATTCATTTGCTTTGTTCTCAGACACCAGCAAATGCACAAGCTGATATAAATCTGAATGTCCTGTGCATATGTTCTAACAATAAAATTAAATTCTTGAGCAAACCCTAAAGGATATTGCAAAGGGTCTGGGAAGTCCTTCATCAAATTCTTAAATTCACTTCTAGTCCAAGGAGTATACACAAGAGCAGGCTCACCTCACCCAGTAACAGGTTTCTCCTTAGAGGGAACCTCTATAACTTTAGGACTTTCAGTATCTGCTCCCTGAGAGTTACTCCTTGTTTTCTCTAGAGGTGGAGGAGGAGGGGAAGGTTAAGGAGGAGGAGGAGGTGAAGGAGGAGGAGGAGGTGAGGGAGGAGGAGGAGGTGAGGGAGGAAGAGTTGAGAGAGGATGAGTTAAAATGGATAGGTCAGGGTACGGAAGCTCAAAAAGGAAAGGATACACGGGTGCTGAGGGAGAAAATGGGCTCTGAGGTGCTGAAAGCGGCGGCGGTGGAGGAGGTAGAGGAGGTGAAGGGGGTGGACAGTTTCTGACTTCTCTCTCTTTAATTCAGAAATGGTCTCAGTCAGTTTATGGTTAGTCTCCTTTAAAGAAGTCATTTTATCATTATTACTCTTTGAAGCCTCTAAATGCCAATCGTAATAAGCTTCCCCTTCTTTTGTTTTGGTTTTATTGCAGGCTTTTTCAACCTGTGTGTGCAAATACAGTAGTTTTCAGAAGTCAAACGTTCCCAATTTTGGCCATTTACGACCTAAGTCATCCTTAGTTAACCTTTCCCATTTAGTTAAATACTTGCAAGGATTGTTTCCGTATGCAGTATACGTGAAAACAGCCGAAGTCCCCGTGGGGGGTTGTCCATCTGGAAGCCAGCAGGCTTTTGAAGCATGGTTTCCCATTTTTAGTTCTGTTTTTTTGTTTGTATTTTTATAAAGTCTGAACAACTTCTAGGAACTGTGTAGTGGGTCACAATTGTGCTGCTTTGAGTGTTATTCTCTAAAGGAATGTCGTAATCACTCTCTTACATGTCTCGATTTCTCCCGCTGGCAGTCTAGGACCACCGAGGGGGTTCAGAGTGCGGGTGACAAACCCTCATGTGCCAGTCCCCGGACGAAGCTATAATTAATTAACGTGAATGATAATGGAACGCCCTATAGGACCGCTATACGTCGTGAGGTTCACCTCTGACACTCCTACTGAGGATTTTCTGTCACCTGTAAAACGCCTTTTCAATCGGCAGGAGCCATGTCTCTTTTCTTCATAGGTGAACAAGTTCAGACTCACATTTCTTTATCAAGCAGTTTTGTTCAGACCTTATAAACATAATTCTTTCCAATTTTAAAGCCAAATTAAAAGGACAACCAACTCAGTTTGCTCCAAGCTTCCCCTAAGGTCCCTTGGCCTAGGAAATTCCCCCTAGGTTTTTCTCCACCTAGGAAATGTACCGGTACCCTTCAAAGCCTCTAGTCTCAAGACCTTAAAACAGCTCATATAAACTCCTGGACCATCAACTTATTTTTTTTTTATTATTTTTTTTTTGTGTGAGGAAGATCAGCCCTGAGCTAACTTCTGATGCCAATCTTCCTCGTTTTGCTGAGGAAGATTGGCCTTGGATTAAAATCTGTGCCCATCTTCCTCTACTTTATATGGGATGCTACCACAGCATGGTTTGACAAATGGTATGTCGGTGCGCACCAGGATCCAAACCTGTCAACCCGGGGCCGCCGCAGTGGAGCGTGCGCACTTAACCGCTGTGCCACAGGGGTGGCCCCTCTCTTTATTTCTAAAGCTGAAATGTCTAAATCATTCTCTGGGCTAGTTGGAGTTTCCATAAAATGAAAATGTAAATTTCAGGAAAATCCTTAACTTTCCAGAATAATCCTTAATATAGTATGGTAAGCACCTTTGCAAAATGTCACTGATTTTCAATGTCAGTGCCTCCACAAGGGTATCCTTGCATTGTCTTCCCTCCAACCACCTCTCACTTTGCCCCTCCCCAGGCTGATGGGCTCAAAGTGTTTACTGAGCAGTAAGAATGATCAGAGTCTGAAGGAGACTTCAAGGATGACTAAGCCATGTTTTCTGACCCCAACCATCACTCTCCATCTCTCCTTTAACTTCTATTTTTCTTATTCTGGTTTTTATTTTAGTTGTTTACTTGTCTTGTGAATTGTTGTTTAGTGGTTTATAATTACCATGTAAATTCATATTATTTTTTGCCTTAGAGTTTAGAAAGAACTTACATTAAACAAGGTGTTTTTCCCAGGCCTTTGATGTCTCTAATACCTTCCAATGCAATTCAAGTGGCTTCTTGTTTTTACTTCTCCATCATTATTCCTTCAGAATTATGTTCACCCAACACTTTTGATCTGACAAATGCTGCTTTACTCTTTAAACTTTTCTATGCCAAGACTCACATGAGAAATCCCTCAAGCACCATCAGGAGGAGGAAGTCAAGAAGGCAGCACAGGCAGACTCTGAACTCACCTCCTCCTGCAGACACAGCCAATTTACAACTACTTGTGGAAAAATTACCACTGAGACAGAACTGAAAACAGGATAAGAGGAACCCCTGCAACAACGGACAATCCTAACTGAGGTAGACGAGGAAGAAACTCCCTTCTGGAGAGGAAAAATGCCACCTTCACAAGCTGCAGTGCCTCATGGCCATCCAGGAGTCACCCAAAGTTATGCAGCCCTCCCTGGAGGAGCAGGGCCCTGAACCGGGAAGCACCCCCACTGTGGGCATGTTGTGGACCCAGTACCATCGAGACGAGTGGCAGAATAACTGACTTTGTCTGTTACTAAAACATTAGGGAGTACCCCCAGAAAAGCTGGTTCACAAACAAATTAGAAACCGGCTCTTAAAGGGCCCATGCACAAACTCACCCGTTTTAGAAAGCAACCAAAAATCACCAGAAAGAAAGGTGTACAGTGCTTTGGTGAAAAGAGATTCACCTAATAGGCCCTGTGTGCATCTCGGTGAGAGGTGAGACCTCTCCAGGGACTGGGACATTTGTGGCGAATATTGTTGTGGCCTGGTGTGGGCGTGCTGACATAGACGCCATTGGAGTTCTCCCTGAGGTCTGCTAGCCCAGGGTCTGTCCCACCCTCTAGAGCACCAATTTAATGCAGCTCAGCCAGGGCAGGCAGCCCACCCTAGAGACTGGCCCCACCCAACAACAAGCCCTCAGGCAACTTGTGGGCCTGCATAGATTGGTGACTATAATCTCTGCAGCCTATCAACTGAGACAACTTCATTGGGGCAGGGCGTGCACAAGGAGCAAGTGGAGAGTGTGGGGCAGTGGTGGAGTGTGTGGGGTTCCCACTGTGGAGAGACTGGGTCCTCTTTGGGAGGTTGGGGCACACACACGGGGCGGGACTGTGTTGACGGTGTGTGTGGACCTGTGGGTGGCAAGGCTTGTCAGCTGCAGAAGACTTGTGTTTCTCAAAGACCCACAGAGGGGGTTTGCCCCACCTTCCAAAGCCTGAAACAATTGAGTGCTCCCATGACTGAGGCCAGCCCCACCCAGCTGCAATCCTCAGAGAGCTGACAAGAGACCCAAAGGCTGGAGGCTTATAGCAATTGTAAGGCCCTGAGCCTAACAACCTGCCACGCTGGGGGCCTACTCACTTAAAAGAAATACTGCAATACAAATGTGGTGTTAGAACTTGCAGCCAAATGTGCTGGGGCTCCCCACACCTCATAAAGAGACTGAAGGACCCACAACAACTACAAGCAGCTGAGCATTACAACAGCTGGCCAGGAGCATAACTTGGCCTCCCTGGGTGCCTACAGGGAGAGCAAACAGGCCACAACAGAAGGCCATGCATAGCCCACATAGTGGTCACCGCTGGAACATTGAGAACTGAGGGAAGCACACTGCAGGCCTCCTAAGCCATCACTTACATAAGGTCAGCTATCCAAGAGCAGGAGACGTAGCTGACCTACCTAATATGTAGACACAAACACAGGGAAAGAGGCAAAATGAGGAGGCAAAGGAATACATTCCAAGTAAGGGAACAGGACAAAACTCCAGAAAAGGAACTAAGTGAAATGGAAATGAGCATCCTACCTGACAGAGTGGTCAAACAAAGAGTGTTAAGGATGCTCACTGATCTGGGGAGAAGAATAGATGAACTCAGTGAGAATGCCAGCTAAGAAATGGAGGATATAAAAAGAACCAATCAGAAATGAAGAATACAATACTGGAAATGAAAAATTCACTAGAGGAACTCAAAAGCAGAGTAGAGGATACAGACGAATGAATCTGTGAGATAGACAAAAGACTAGAAGACATTACCCAAGCTGAACAGGTAAAAGAGAAAAGAGTTAAGAAGAGTGAAGACAGTCTAAGGGACCTCTGTGATACCATCAAGCACACTAACATCTGTGTGATAGGTGTCTCAGAAGGAGAAGAGCGAAAAAAAAGGGGCAGAGAATCTATTTCAAGAAATAATAGATGAAAACTTCCCTAACCTAAGGGACAAAACAGACATCCAAGTACAGGAAGCACAGAGAGCTCCAAACACGATAAACCCAAAGAGGCCCACACCAAGACACATCATAATCAAAATGTCCAGAATTAAAGATAAAGAGAGAATTCTAAAAGCTGCAAGAGAAAGACAAGTTACATACAAAGGAAACCCCATAAGGCTATCAGCTGAATTCTCAGCAGAAACCTTACAGGCTAGAAGAGAATGGCATGATATTTAAAGTGCTAAAAAGGAAAAAACTTACAGCCAAGAATACCCTATCCAGCAAGGTTATCGTTCAAAATGGAAGGCAAGATCAAAAATTTCCCAGACAAGCAAAAATTAAAAGAGTTTATCACCAAGAAACCAGTGTTACATGAAAAGTTAAAAGGACTGATTTAAGGGGAAAAGAGAAGAAAACAAATAGGAAAAATTATTTATTTCCATGATAAGAGGGTAATGGATACAAATGCAGAAAAAAGAAGTTAGATATGATATCAAAAACATAAAAGGAGTGAGGAGGGGAGTTAAAGAGTAGAGCTTTCAGACAGAGGTCAAACTAAAGAGACGATCAATTCTGTATAGAAGAAGAAAGGAACAGAGAAGGACTACTAAAACACTGAGAAAAAAAGTTAAAAAATGGCAGTAAGTACATACTTATCAATAGCTACTTTAAACGTCAATGGACTAAATGCTCCAATTAAAAGGCACAGGGTGGCTGACTGGATAAAAAAACAAGACCCATATATATGCTGCATACAAGAGACACACTTCAGACCTAAAGACACTCGCAAATTGAAAGTGAAGGGATGGAAAAAGATACTCCATGCAAATGGCAAGGAAAAGAAAGCTGGGGTAGCAGTACTCATATCAGACAAAATAGACTTTAAAACAAAAACTGTAAAAAGAGACAAAGAAGGGCATTACATAATGATCAAGGGAACAATCCAACAAGAGGATATAACACTTGTAAATATCTACGCACCCAATGTAGGTGCACCTAAATATATAAAGCAATTATTAACAGACATAAAAGGAGAAATAGACAGTAACACAATAATTCTAGGGGACTTTAACACTCCACTTACACCAACGGATAGATCATCCAAACAGAAGATCAATGAGGAAACATTGGCCTTAAATGATACACTAGAACAGATGGACCTAGTAGATATACACAGAGCATTCCATCCAAAAACCAAAGAACACACGTTCTTTTCAAATGCACATGGAACATTCTCCAGGATTGATCACATATTAGGCCACAAAACAAGTCTCCATAAATTTAAGAAGATTGAAATAATACCAAGCATCTTTTCTGACCACAACGGTATGAAACTAGAAATCAACTATAGGAAGAAACTCAGAAAAGCCACAAATACGTGGAGATTAAAGAAAATGCTACTGAACAACGACTGGGTCAATGAAGAAATCAAAGAAGAAATAAAAAAATACCTGGAGACAAATGAAAATGAAAATACGACATACCAGAATTTATGGTATAGAGCAAAAGCAGTTCTGAAAGGGATGTTTATAGTAATACAGGCCTATCTCAACAAACAAGAAAAATCTCAAATAAACAATATAACAATGCACCTAAAGGAACTGGAAAAAGAAGAACAAACACAGCCCAAAATCAGTAGAAGAAAGGAAATAATAAAAATCAGAGCAGAAATAAATGAAGTAGAGACCCAAAAAATCAATAGAAAAAATCAGTAAAACCAAGAGTTGGTTCTTTGAAAACATCAACAAAATTGACAAATCTTTAGCTAGACTCATCAAGAAAAAAGAAGAGAAGGCACAAATAAGTAAAATCAGAAATGAAAGAGGAGAAATTACAACAGACACCTCAGAAATACCAAAGATTATAAGAGAATACTATGAAAAGCTATATGCCAACCAATTCGACAATCTGGAAGAAATGGATAAATTCTTAGAATCATACAACCTTCCAAAACTGAATCAAGAAGAAGTAGAGAATTTGAATAGACCTATCACCAGTAAGGAGATCGAAACAGTAATCAAAAACTTCCCCAAAAATAAAAGTCCAGGACCAGATGGCTTCCCTGGTGAATTCTACCAAACATTCAAAGAAGACTTAATACCTATCCTTCTCAAACTCTTCCAAAAATTTGATGAGGGGGAGAAGCTCCCTAACACATTCTACAAAGCCGACATTACCCTGATACCAAAACCAGACGAGGACAACACAAAAAAAGAAAATTACAAGCCAATATCACTGATGAACATCGATGCAAAAATCCTCAACAAAATACTAGCAAATCGCGTACAACAATATGTTAAAAAGATTATACACCATGATCAAGTGGGATTTATTCCAGGTATGCAGGGATGGTTTAACATTTGCAAATCAATCAACGTGATACACCAAATTAATATAATGAAGAATAAAAATCACATGATCATCTCAATTGTTGCAGAGAAAGCATTTGACAAGATACAGCATCCATTTATGATAAAAACTTTGAATAAAATGGGTATAGAAGGAAAGTACCTCAACATAATAAAGACCATATATGACAAACCCACAGCTAATATCATCCTCAATGGTGAAAAACTGAAAGCTGCTCCCTCCCCATCAGATCAGCGATCCGGTCCGCGCGGCTCCCAGAGAGGGGGGAGGGGCGGCCCTCGGCGGGAAACTGTAGCTCTTCGGGCGCTCTCAGCCAGTGGGAAACTCCCGCACAGAGGGCTCAGAGGAGCCACAGGGCTACCATCAACATCTGAGCAACCCAGAGAGCGGATGAAGAGGGGCAAACGAGAAGCCTCCCACGTCAGGGACCCAGAGGGCAAAAGAGAGAGCTCCCCCCTCCCCGCAACCCGGAGTCTGCAGCTCGACCAGATCTAGCGGTCCGAGGCAGACCTGAATAAACTGGACTGGACCCGTGGATCGCAGTGGGGAAAAGAAACAAAACAAAACAAAACAAAACTGCGGATCGCAGCAGAAAAACTGGGGCAGAGCGCAGGGGGCTTAGACTACACAGCCTTTTACCACCACACAGTGGCGGCAGGTGGAAATTGCAACCAGAGACTTCCAGGATGAGGAAAATCAAAACCAACACAGGAACCACAATGCAAAAATATATGAAATCACCAGACCAGAAACAAAATGACAAGCACCCAGAAATCAACCCCGAAGACACAGAAATCCATAAACTAAATGACAGAGATTTCAAAATAGCTATCATAAAAACACTCAACGAAATACGAGACAACACAGACAAACAATTAAATGAGATTAGGAGTTTCTTCACAAAAGAGATTGAAATCATAAAGAAAAACCTATCAGGGCTGATGAAGATGAAGAACACAATGGAGGAGATAAAGGAGAATCTGGAATCTTTAAAGAACAGAGCTGACAATATGGAGGAAAGAATTAGTACTTTAGAGGATAGGAATACAGATATACTCCAGATGGAAGAAGAGAGAGAACTAAGACTAAAAAGAAATGAAGAAAGACTCCGAGAAATATCGGAGTCTATTAGAAAATGTAACATAAGAATTATAGGTATTCCTGAGGGAGAGGAGAGGGAAAGAGGAACAGAGAGCCTATTCAAGGAAATAATAGCTGAAAATTTCCCAAATCTGGGGAAGGAGCAGGAAATACCAGTAAGCGAAGCCAACAGGACTCCTATATATATTAACAGACAAAGGCCTTCACCACGACACCTAGTGGTAAGGCTAGCCAGGGTCAACGACAAAGAAACAATATTAAGGGCAGCTAGACAAAAACAAAAAATAACGTACAAAGGAACTCCCATCAGGCTCTCAGCGGATTTCTCAACAGAAACTTTTCAGGCTAGAAGAGACTGGAATGATATATTCAAAATACTAAAAGACAAAAACTTTCAGCCAAGAATACTCTATCCAGCAAAAATATCCTTCAAATATGATGGAGAAATAGTAACTCTCCCAGATAAACAAAAGCTAAGGGAGTTCATGGCCACGAGACCGCCACTACAAGAAATACTCAAGAAGGCCCTCAGGCCTGAAAACAAGAAGAGAAAGGGAACACAAAGCTTGGAGTAAGGAGAAAAGTAGGTAGACAAAATCAGAGAAATAGTAGATCTTTACCGGAATAGGTTAGCAACCACTTAAATACTAAACTCAAAGATCAAAGGAAGAAATTCACCAAAAATAAATTTAACCTCATCACTGTAAACACACAGCCACAACACAAGATAGAATAAGGTATAACAAGAGCAACTTAGAAGGGGAAGAGGAAAGTGACTGAATTGACTTAGTATAAGGAAATAGGAGGCTATCAGATAATGGACTATCTCATACAGAAGATTTTTCGCCCAAACCTCAAGGTAACCACTAAACAAATAATCAAATTAAAACCACATATGATAAACAAAGAGAAAACTAGAAGAATCATAAGACAGAACAACCAAACTGAATTGGCAGTCCAAAACAAATGGGACAAGAAACAAAGGAAATGCAAAAGAACCAGAAAATAAGTGACAAAACAGCAACATTCAACCCTCATATTTCAATAATTACCCTAAATGTAAATGGATTGAACTCTCCAATCAAAAGATACAGAGTGGCAGGATGGATTAAAAAGCAAGACCCAACAATATGCTGCCTTCAGGAAACACATCTTAGCACTAAAGACAAGCACAGGCTCAGAGTGAAAGGATGGAAGACAATACTCCAAGCTAATGGCAAACAAAAGAAAGCAGGTGTTGCCATACTCATATCAGACAAAGTAGACTTCAAGATAAAACAGGTTAAGAAAGACAAAGAAGGGAAATATATAATGATAAAAGGGACACTCCATCAAGAAGACATATCACTTATAAATATATATGCACCCAACATAGGAGCACCAATGTACATAAAACAACTATTAACAAACCTAAAAGGAGAAATCAACAACAACACAATAATAGTAGGGGATCTTAACACCCCACTTACAGCAATGGATAGATCATCCAGACAAAAAGTTAATAAAGAAATATTAGACTTAAATGAAAAACTGGACGAGATGGACCTAGTAGACCTATACAGAGCACTCCACCCAAAAACAGCTGACTACACATTCTTCTCAAGCGCGCATGGAACATTCTCTAGGATAGACCATATGTTGGGAAACAAAGCAAGCCTCAATAAATTTAAGAAGATTGAAATCATAACAAGCATCATTTCAGACCATAAGGCTATGAAACTGGAAATGAACCAGGAAAAAAAAACTGGGAAAGTGACAAAAATGTGGAGATTAAACAACATGCTACTGAACAACCAATGGATCATTGATGAAATTAAAGGAGAAATCAAAAACTATCTGGAAACAAACGAAAATGATAACATGCCATATCAAACCATATGGGACGCAGCAAAAGCGGTCCTGAGAGGGAAACTCATAGCGATACAAGCCCACCTTAACAAACAAGAAAAAGCCCTAATAGGCAACCTTAAATTACACCTAACAGAACTAGAAAAAGAAGAACAAACAAAGCCCAAAGCCAGCAGAAGGAGAGAAATAATAAAAATCAGAGCAGAAATAAATGATATTGAGACCAAAAAAAAGTAGAAAGGATTAATGAAACAAAGAGTTGGTTCTTCGAGAAGATAAACAAAATAAACAAACCCTTAGCCAGGCTAACTAAGAAAAAAAGAGAAAAGTCTCAAGTAAATAAAATTAGAAATGAAAGAGGAGAAAGTACAACGGATACCATGGAAATACAGAGGATTATAAGAGAATACTATGAGAAATTATATGCCAACAAATTGGACAATCTAGAAGAAATGGATAAATTCTTAGACTTATACAACCTCCCAAAATTGAACCAAGAAGAAATGGAGAATCTGAATAGACCAATCACAAGTAAAGAGATTGAAATAGTAATCAAAAACCTCCCAAAAAATACAAGTCCAGGACCAGATGGCTTCTCCAGTGAATTTTACCAAACATTCAAAGAAGATTTAATACCCATCCTCCTCAAACTATTCCAAAAAATAGAGGAAGATGGAACACTTCCTGAATCATTCTATGAGGCCAACATCACCCTGATACCGAAACCAGACAAAGACAATACAAAGAAAGAAAATTACAGGCCAATATCGCTGATGAACATTGATGCAAAAATCTTCAACAAAATATTGGCAAACCGAATACAACAATATATTAAAAAGATCATACACCATGATCAAGTGGGATTTATACCAGAGACGCAGGGATGGTTCAACATCCGCAAATCAATCAACGTGATACATCACATCAACAAAACAAAGAATAAAAACCACATGATCATCTCAATAGACGCAGAGAAGGCATTTGACAAGATACAACATCCATTTATGATAAAAACTCTCAATAAAATGGGAATAGAAGGAAAGTACCTCAACATAATAAAGGCCATATATGACAAACCCACAGCTAACATCATACTCAACGGGGAAAGACTGAAAGCCATTCCTCTGAGAACAGGAACGAGGCAGGGCTGCCCACTCTCACCACTCCTGTTCAACATAGTACTGGAGGTTTTGGCCAGAGCAATTAGGCAAGAAAAAGGAATAAAAGGAATCCAAATAGGTAACGAAGAAGTGAAACTCTCACTATTTGCAGATGACATGATTGTATATATAGAAAACCCTAAAGAATCTGTTGGAAAACTGTTAGAAACAATCAACAACTACAGCAAAGTTGCAGGGTACAAAATCAATCTACAAAAATCAGTTGCATTTCTATATGCTAATAATGAACTAACAGAAAGAGAGCTCAAAAAGATAATACCATTTACAATTGCATCCAAAAGAATAAAATACCTAGGAATAAATCTTACCAAGGAGGTGAAGGACCTATACAATGAGAACTACAAGACATTACTGAGGGAAATCTACGATGACATAAAGAAATGGAAAGATATCCCATGCACGTGGATTGGAAGAATAAACATAGTTAAAATGTCTATATTACCTAAAGCAATCTACAGATTCAATGCAATCCCAATCAGAATCCCAATGACATTCTTCACAGAAATAGAAAAAAGAATACTAAAATTTATATGGGGCAACAAAAGACCCCGAATAGCTAAAGAAATCCTAAAGAAAAAGAACAAAGCAGGAGGCATCACAATTCCTGACTTCAAAACATACTACAAAGCAATAGTAATCAAAACAGCATGGTACTGGTACAAAAACAGACACACAGATCAATGGAACAGAATTGAAAGCCCAGAAATAAAACCACACATATACGGACAGCTAATTTTCGACAAAGGTGCTAAGGACATGCAATGGAGAAAGGAAAGTCTCTTCAATAAATGGTGTTGGGAAAACTGGACAGCCACATGCAAAAGAATGAAAGTGGACCATGTGCTATCGCCATTCACAAAAATTAACTCAAAATGGATCAAAGACCTGAAGGTGAGACCTGAAACTATAAAACTCATAGAAGAAAATATAGGCAACACACTATTTGACATTGGGTTTAAAGGAATCTTTTCGGATGACATGCCTACCCAGACTAGGGAAACTAAAGAAAAAATAAACAAGTGGGACTTTATCAGACTAAAGAGCTTTTATAAGACAAATGAAATCAGAATCAAGATGAACAAACAACCAACCAGCTGGGAGAGAATATTTGCAAAACATACATCTGACAAGGGGTTGATCTCCATAATATATAAAGAACTCACACAATTGAACAACAAAAAAACAAACAACCCGATCAAAAAATGGGCAGAGGAAATGAACAGACACTTCTCCAAGGAAGATATACAGATGGCCAATAGGCACATGAAAAGATGCTCAACATCACTAATCATCAGGGAAATGCAAATCAAAACAACACTAAGATACCACCTCACGCCCGTTAGAATGGCTATAATCACCAAGACAAAAAACAACAAATGTTGGAGAGGATGTGGAGAAACAGGAACCCTCATACACAGCTGGTGGGAATGCAAATTGGTGCAGCCTCTATGGAAAACTGTATGGAGATTCCTCAAAGAATTAAAAATAGAGATGCCCTATGATCCAGCCATCCCACTACTGGGAATCTATCCAACACACCTGAAATCAACAATCCAAAGAGGCTTATGCACCCCTATGTTCATTGCAGCATTATTCACCATAGCCAAGAAGTGGAAGCAACCTAAGTGTCCCTCGACTGACGATTGGATTAAGAAAATGTGGTATATATATACAATGGAATACTACTCAGCCATAAAAAAAGACAAAATCGTCCCATTTGCAACAACATGGATGGGCCTGGAGCGTATTATGTTAAGTGAAATAAGCCAGAAAGAGAAAGACAAACACTGTATGATCTCACTCATATGTGGAATATAAACCAACACATGGACAGAGAAAACTGGACTGTGGTTACCCGGGAAGTGGGGTGGGGGGTGGGCACAAGGGGTGAAGGGAGTCATATATGGGGTAATGGACAAACAAAAATGTACAACCCAAAATTTCACAATGTTAGAAACCATTAAAATATCAATAAAAATCAAAAAAAAAAAAAAACTGAAAGCTATCCCTCTAAGAACAGGAACCAGACAAAGATGCCCATTCTCACCACTCCTATTTAACATGGTACTGAAAGTCCTAGCCAGAGCAATCAGGCAAGAAAAAGAAATAAGAGGAATCCAAATTGGAAAGGAAGAAGTAAAACTGTCACTACTTGCAGATGACATGATTTTATATATAGAAAAACCTGAAGAATCCACCAGAAAACTTTTAGAAGTAATAAACAAATATGATAAAGTTGCAAGATACAACATCAACCTACAATAATCAGTTGCATTTCTATACACTAACAACGAAGTAGCAGAAAGAGAAATTAAGAATACCACCCCAGGGCTGGCTTGGTGGCGCAAGTGGTTAAGTGCAGGCACTCCGCTGCGGCAGCCCGGAGTTCGCCAGTTCAGATCCCGGGTGTGCAACGACGCACCACTTGTAAAGCCATGCTGTGGCGGCATCCCATATAATGCGGAGCAAGATCGGCACGGATGTTAGCCTAGGGCCAGTTTTCCTCAGCAAAAAAAAAAAGGGGGGGAGGATTGGCAGATGTTAGCACAGGGCTGATCTCCTCAAAAAAAAAAAAAAGAATACAACCCCATTTACAAATGCAACAAAAAGAATAGAATATCTTTTACAATTGCAACAAAAAGAGTAGAATACCTAGGAATAAACTTAACCAAAGAGGTGAAAGAGCTGTATACGGAAAACTGTACAACATTGCTGAAAGAAATTGAAGAAAACACAAAGAAATGGAAAGATATTCTGTCCTCTTGGATTGGAAGAGTTAGCATAGTTAAGATGTCCATACTTCCTAAAGCAATCTATAGATTCAATGCAATCCTTATCAAAGTTCCAACAACATTTTTCACAGAAATAGAACAAAGAATCCTAAAATTTATATGGAACAACAAAAGACCCCAAATAGCTAAAGGAATCCTGAGAAAAAAGAGCAAAGCTAGAGGTATCACACTCCCTGATTTCAAAATATACTACAAAGCTATAGTAACCAAAACAGCATGGTACTGGCACAAAAACAGACACACAGATCAATGGAATAGAATCGAAAGCCCAGAAATAAACCTACACATCTATGGACAGCTAATCTTTGACAAAGGAACCAAGAACATACAATGGAGAAAAGAAAGTCTGTTCAACAAATGGTGTTGGGAAAACTGGATAGCCACATGCAAAAAAATGAATGTAGACCCTTACCGTACACCATACATAAAAATTAACTCCAAATGCGTTAAAGACTTGAATGTAAGACCTGAAACTATGAAACTTCTAGAAGAAAACATAGGCAGTACACTCTTCGACATTGGTCTTAGCAACATATTTTCAAGCACCATGTCTGACCTGGCAAGAGAAACAATAGAAAAAATAAATAAATGGGACTACATCAAACTAAAAAGCTTCTGCACAACAAAGGAAACCATCAACAAAATGAAAAGACAACCTAACAATTGGGAGAATATATTTGCAAACCATACATGTGATAAGGGCTTAATCTCCAAAATATATAAAGAACTCATGCATCTCAACAACAAAAACACTACCAACCCAATTAAAAAATGAGCAAAAGACCTGAACAGACATTTCTCCAAAGAAGATATACAGATGGCCAACAGACACATGAAAAGATGTTCAAAATCATTAACTATCAGGGAAGTGCAAATTAAAACTACAATGAGATATCTCCTCACGCCCGTCAGAATGGCTGTAATTAACAAGACAGGAAACAACATGTGTTGGAGAGGATGTGGAGAGAAGGGAAGTCTCATACACTGTTGGTGGGAGTGCAAACTGGTGCAACCACTATGGTGAACATGATGTAATCTATGCAGAAATAGAAGTATAATGATGTACACCTGGAATTTATACAATGTTATAAACCAATGTTACTGCAATAAACAAAACATTTAAAAAAAAAAAGGCACCATCAACTAGGTGACCCTACATTCCTCACATCTGTTTCCTTGATTTGTTCCTAAATAAAGATGTTTCTTTTGTGTGTGTGTGAGGAAGATCAGCCCTGAGCTAACATCCATGCTAATCCTCCTCTTTTTCTTTGCTGAGGAAGACCAGCTCTGAGCTAACATCTATTGCCAATCCTCCTCCTTTTTTTTTCCCCACAGCCCCACTAGATAGTTGTATGTCATAGTTGCACATACTTCTACGTGCTATATGTGGGATGCAGCCTCAGCATGGCCAGAGAAGCGGTACGTCAGTGCGCGCCCGAGATCCGAACTCAGGCTGCCAGTAGCGCCACGTGCACACTTAACTGCTAAGGCACGAGGCGGGCCCAAGATGTTTCTGAAATGAATAATAAATTGTACCAAGTGGTCATTGTATAAAAAGCACTATCACAGATACCTTAAAGAGAACAAATGGAAAAGAATATTCAATTCCTCAGATAGGTTTGCAATCAAATGAGGCATTGAGGGGACCAGGGGGCACTGATCAGAGCAGGATCCTAAGAGAAGAGTTTTAAGTCAATTTCAAATGAGGTTGAAACTGGAATGAGATAGTATTTTACCAGTTATCCGATATCATAAGCATTTTTCTGACCTTTGAGAATTTATTTGCATATAAACTGCATGTGTGTGGTAGGAGAGTGCTGATATTGTTTAATTTCTTTTTATTATTCAGCACTTTGTAATAGATGTGGCTATTCACAATTAATAAAGATCATAACGTGGAGAGACCCAACTTTCAACTGCCTGATATTATCAATTCTTACACAAAGCTAGAGTTTTAAAGATCAAATTTCATTCTAGTTACCTTTCAACTAGTCCATTTATATCAGAAAGCTGCTGAGTTTTAGGAAAATACTTCAAAACACAAATTTTATATGTAATTTCAAAAGCAAAAATTTAGTTAAAAACTGGGTGGTAACCCATTTTGCTATCATATATTAATCTTTAACATGGGAACAAACTTTTTTTGAGAATATAATTGATATTTGCCTATTTATATATTGTAGAATGTTAAAGGATTTACAGTTTTAATAGTATTTCAAATACCAGAGAATAAAAAAGAGAATTGTTTCAGTTTTATGAAATAGTTTTTTAGACATAGAAGATTTTCACAGCATATTACTTGAAAATAAAATAATCAGTGAGGTTTAAGCCATGTGGTTTTATTTTAAACTTGCTCATTCCATAGGAGCATCACTAAAAGCCCTCCAAGAGTAGCTGACACTCTTTCCCTCTATATGAGCACCAGCTGCATTTGCTTTAAGCATCAGACTCTCGGACAACACCATAGCCCTCAATTCCGTTTAGTTGAGAAAAGGCTTTATGTGTCATGTGTTTTTTCTAGGGGTATGGAGCTCCCAGACTTATTAACTACACAGAGAGAGGAAGAGTCAGAACACATTCAATAAACTCTAGTGTGCTCAGGTGAGATGGTAAGTGCCTGAACTCACATCTGAAGAAGAACTTAGAGGATGCTTTCTGACTCTGCTTCATGCCTGACTAAGCAGTCCTGGACATCCCCGTTATGGCCACAGAATAACACAGGCAGCCTTGATGGACCAGAAGTCCTCCTATGTCCATCATTTGTACAGAACAAACTGGCTTAAGACCTCTCGTTTCCTGCTGCAGTGGTAATTTACAGAGATACAGAACTGCCATCTAGTGACTCAGAAGAAAACAGCAAGGTGCTTTACATGGAAAATGAAATTGTAAGTTTTTAAAAAAAGAACAGTGAAGCACTAAAGTTGGTAAAGTTGACACAAAGTTGACAGAATGTGGCACACAAAAGTTATAGTAAAACTGGAAAATGTGTAGGTGAAGTAACCAGTTGTTCTCTATGCCTCTAAAATATGACTTGACATTTGACTCATAAATAGTATAATTTAAATATAATAGAATAACTTTGGAAATAAACTTCTCATCTCATCTCATCCAATGTTGTTGGCAGGAGCCGGTATTAAATAGCAAGATGGTGAGTACCCATGTGGAAGCACCATTTTTATCACAGTGGAGAGAATATGAGGCATAAAACCCAACAGACTGATGTTCAGATCTTCCCTTTTACCCTTGATCAATTTTGTAAACATGGTCTTTTTTAAATTTTTTTTTGTGAGGAAGATCAGCCCTGTGCTAACATCTGCCAATCCTCATCTTTTTTTGCTGAGGGAGACTGACCCTGGGCTAACATCCGTGCCCATCTTCCTCCACTTTATACGGGACGCCACCACAGCATGGCTTGCCAAGCGGTGCATTGGCACGTGCCCAGGATCAGAACCGGTGAACCCCGGGCTGGTGCAGTGGAATGAGCGCACTTAACTGCTTGTCCCACCAGGAAGGCCCCTAAAAATGGTTTTCTTTATCAGTTAAATATGAATTATAATAGTTACTTTAAAGGATTGCTGTAAGAATTGCATGAGGTAATACAGTAAAGGAACCGGTGTAGAGTCATAGTTAATTCTCCTGCCCTGTCTCTCTTCTATGAAACATACACAAATCATCTAAGAATAGAACTCGTCTATACAATAAACTTATGACAAAGAGTCAATGGCTCCAGAAGTAAGGGCCACCATTGTTGAGGGCTTAACCTCAATTGCTTCCAAATACTGTTAACTCTCAATTAATTTTATGCGTTTTCGGTCTTCCAGACACTTCACTGGCTACAAGGAAAGGAGAAGGTGTGAAATTTAAATTGATCTATTTCACCCTTGAATGGCCTAACTGTAACATCAGGTGTTTTAAATCACCTAGTTCATCAGGTTTTCTGCTTATTACTATATATTTTACCATGGTTCACAGCCCGAGAAAAATAGAAAATCATTATAATTTTACACACATGAATATATATTTTGACTATTACAGCTGGAATCTTAATATATAGAGCAATGTTGTACATGTTTTGTCCTTGTTGATAGTACAGAATACTTTTGTCAAGGTTTTCTTTGGCATTATCATATTTAATGAAAAACTCAGTAATATATGCCCTGGAGATAAGGATTTAGAAAAATCTAACATATTATCCTAGTCATGCCTCAAAACAAAAGCTATAAAAATAATGAGAGGATATTTTGAAGGCACTATTTTTCTTAATTATTTCCAACTTTATGTCCCTTTACCTCTTTTTAATCATTCTGCATCTTATTCGCTACTGGCTAATTAACTCACTGTAATTAAATAACCCTCAGCTGAGTCCCCCATGCCTCTTCAAGTGCCCCAGCCTGATGTAGGTCTCATCTCTGACAAAAAGAAGCTGGGAAAACCTGTTTTGTGACAGTATTCTTAAGGATATCTTTACTCTTACAATAATAGCTATATTTTTGAAAGGCACCAGTGGATTATAAAATCAAGTACTCGACCAATGTTGTATCCTCATTTTCCCTCCAGGGGGAGCACAACTTTCATGTGTAATGCAGGGCTGCTGCTTTATTGTTTTTTCCTTTCAAGATATTACTTGTAAAACATGTCGACGTAAATAATCTATAATCAATCTATAAATCAAAATTGGGGTGAGTTTATTATGAGCCAACTTTTGAGGACCATGGCCCAGGGCCTTCTTTCCCTAAAGAAGGAAGGGCACCAAAGAAGTGGAGTGTACAGAGTGGTTATATACCATCAAATACCATGTATCACATCAGATTGAAATGTCCCTTTCACAATAACCACAAGATCGCCCTGCCAGATTGCTCTGCCAGAATAGCTATTGATGGACAGAGTGGGGAGGGTGTGGCTGGTGTCAGGTCTGTTGTCTAGAGCTGGGTGGTCACAGGATCAGTGCAGCAGTCAAATCCCAGCCTAGGGAGAAATGCTTATCCTTAAGGAAATGCCAAGGAGGGGGAAGTTGCATCCTTATCTTAAGGGAATTTATTCTTCTCTTTGGGACATGGCAAAGCAGATACACGATGCAGGTGACAGGCCCTTCTGGAAAAACAAACCCAGGCCGAATTAGTTTTACCCCAAATGGCTTCCTCATATGCTCCAATATATCTTATTGCTTACCATTTATTTATCATTTTCTCCCTTTTGATCTATAATCTTTTGATAAAATCATTGATGATCAAAATATTGTCTTTTGGCCCAGAGTGGTTGCTGCCTGCCCTGGGTCCCTCATGTCCCTCGGTGCCAGGCTTTTGTCTCATTTATTTGCCCAGTTGTCCACCTTGGGGGGAATTAATTGGATATAGTGGACAAACAGAGAGGTATATATATATACTAATAGAGGAAGCATTTCATGGGTTTTGGATTAATTTTAGGTTGTTGCACAAACATTGCATATGTGCTTTTTATGACTCCTTGTATTTATGCTCTTCACAATTATAGAACAAGTACAGTAACAATGATAATAATTTAACTTCTTTGAAAAGATTAGTTTAAAATGAGTTCTTAGGCCTAGTCCTTATCAAAAAGGAGGTTTGTCCAAGGTTATAAGATCAATCGACCACCTCAGCTTTCATTACTCCAGCTTACATGACAGTCTTACAGCACTGAATAAAGATAACAGCAATTAGTTTAAATATTATGATTATACAAGAATTCCAAGAAGTAATAGAAATAGGAATTACAATCCAGATCGAAAAAGGGAACCAATACCAGAAGGGAGCAAACCAAAAAACTCAAGACTGAATGCAGGATCTCTTATGGCATTCACCTGCTTTTTCATGTGCTTTAGCAGAGATGACACACTGCAAGACTCGGCAGGTATGAAAACACAACATTCAGTTTGAATGATTGTATGTGTACCACCTTGGGATGTAGTTAAAATATCTAAGGCCATTATATTTTGAAGGACAGTCTTTTTATTGAAGACAACTTAATATTTAATAAGGCAATTCCTGCTTGACTGTCATTAAGGGCTTCTGTATGTGATGTGACATCATTTAGCCCTAAAAAAGGAACAAATATAGCTAGCTGCTCGGTGGTGATACCAGGGGAACACTGAATGAGCCCATCTGGCCTTAAGCAGAGGAATGTTGGCAGCAGTTGTCACTGTGAATCCTTCCCTGCATTTAAGGGAAGATTGGGTGCAGTGTTTTAGCCATCAGGCCAGTAGTCAAGGCCAGAGATTTGTTCTATATAACCATTAAGTTATATTAGGAGCCTCCCGATAAATGCCTGTACTTTAAAACCAGTCTGTTCCAAATCAATCACTTTCCTTAAGTATGATAGTATTCTGAAAATCTTAACTGTAACAATTTGTTGGGGAAAGAGGGAGAATCTCCCTCTATCCTTTTTCCTTAAGGTTCTTATGGCTGGTCAAATAATTAACAAGACAGGTTAGCAGGAGAAAATAATACCAAGTTTAATAACATGTATACATGGGAGAAACTCAGAAATGAGCATCTTGCCCCACTGTCTAAGCTGCTTGCTTAAGTATTGCAGCTAAAGGCGAGGAGCGTGTTGGGGGTGGGTAGTGGCCTGGGACTTCAGAGGGCAGGAAGACAATTCTTTTCAGGGTCAGCTATAGATAATGTGGTCAGGGAGAGACAAAGTTTTTGATAAAAGAGGCTTGGTGCCTTTCCTATTGTAACCTGTATCCTACATTATCATTACAGCCATCATAACAACTCTTTCTTGAAACAGATCTTTTGTTTTAAATTCTTTAGGCAGTTTGGGAGGGGAAACTCAAATATTCTTCCTGAGTTCTCTGAGTCCTTATTGTCTTCAGCTTGAAAGAATCCGCATACCAGAGTGGTGCCTCCTGGGGCAGCTTGCCCTGAGCACCATCAAATTATAAAATAGGTATACAGTTTAAGCATAACAAAGGTTTAAATGAGTGGATTTAAGGTTGAGAATACTGGCCTGGTCCGAAGTCTTGGGGCAGCTGTCTACAACTGATGTTGTCTTGTTCTCATCATAGTGTGTAGATATTTGCTCTCTTCCTATAAGGAGGAAGATACTAAACTTATTAGGCTTACTCAGTATGTTAAACTACATGGGAAGCATTGTCAGACAAGTGATGATAAACCTGCTTAAGTGGTATTTTGTGTGTAAATGTTATTGATATAGGCATTTTAAAATTGTATAACATTACTGTAATTCTGATCTGTCCTGGTTATCAATCATAATTCTGGTTATTATTATTTTGAAGTGTTGTATGTCACAAAATTAACCAAATTTCTTTGTCAATTACCATTTTGAGGTCTTGTTTACAGACTTATTTCTTTGTTCTAATGCTTTTGCAAAATGTTTCAACTTCAGAAATATTCATGGAAAGGACTGTGACAGTTACACTGGAGTACAGGCTTCTGATAAACTTGCTGATCATAAAACTGAACTGGGTAAGAAATTACAGAAATCTGATGGAGAAACTGATGACTTCATGAAGCCACTAACAAAAAGATTGGGATCAAAAATGGATTACACAGGACTGAATGAACTGATAAGAATGTTTATAATTTTTATGATTTTTCATTTGAAGTATTGCTGAATTTTTAATATTTTGTTTTTTCAGATTTAAAGAAAACTTTTTCTCTTTTCTCCTGAGCTAGCTATAACTTACAGAAATTTGGTAAATGATACTTTTGTAAGCAATATTAAAATACTTCTCTTTTTCTCTCTACCTGATCCCTCCAGAATTTAAAAACTCTTAGTAAGTGAGTATTGTTGTTTTCATGGCAATAGTTATTTGCATAAGTTCAATAAGAATCTGTTCTCCTTATAACAGGACACAATTGGAAACACTGGTTATATTACCAAGGTTGTGACTGGAACATCATATTTGCGATATAGCCATAAAAATTTGAGGAATGAAAATTGGATTTTATGGAATAAAGCCGTGTAGAAATATTGGCCTGGTGCCTTATGTTCAATGTTCCAAGCAGCATTTACTGGATAAGTAAAGAATGTCACTTATCTAGAAGGTACAAGGAACCTTGAAATATTTTGGGGGAACCTCAGAAGAGAGGAATTCACCCAAATCTGTAGGTATTGCAGGCGAAGTCTGATGACAAAATCCTTGGCTTTCCTGGCCTCGAGAGGCCTTTCAAGTTCAATCTGAGATTCCTTATAAAAAGTTCCAGCAAAGCAGATTTAAAAGAGCTTGTATGATCAATTGCTATTATTGATGTACTTATGTAAATAATTGGGCCAACTTTATTGGAACTAGACTTATTTTACAAACTAGTTAGTCTAAATTTGGCTATCTTTGATAAAAATGAGGGTGATTTTAGAAAGAAAAATTATATTTCAGTAAAAACTACAGTGTATATTTGCGGATATTAGATTCAAGTTTTGTTAATTGTCTTTTGAGGTTTTTGTTTTATATTTATTTACTGGACTGGATCCTGATTTCTTCTAGTCTCCTAAAATAGCTGGCTACAGATCTCCAAACTAACGTTTTTCATTTTTTCCATCATTTTCATTTGGAATCACTGAGAATTAAACCTGCCCTTTTTCCTGAAGCCTTACAAACTGAAGCCAATGGACTTGATATAAACTTGAGAGATGACCTGACGACATCATCAGAGACATTTTAAACTACTAAAGATGCTTTAATGCTGACATCTAAAAATTTTCTTAACTGGCTGTCCTGTAAACTCAGAAACTGCTTTACAACTTGCTCCAACCATTAACCTTGTTTTTCTTTTGTTTACATAGAAATGCTTCTATTAAATACTTGATTGTTTGCTTCCACAATATAGGTGTAACCTTGAGAGCCCACCTGCATCATCACCTTCTAAAATGAACTTAATTGAACTGATCTATTATCAAGACTAAGAAATATGTTCAGTGAGATGAAACAATCTACTAATTCAGCTTCTGGACTATGAAACTTCATTAAGTTTCAAAAGGACTGTGAAAATTTTAGTTTCAAAGGTGGGACTGTGGGAGATCAAGATTTGGCCACCCTGAAATACATCTCTTTACCTTGATTGTTTTCTCTGAGGGACATTTGACCTCCCCCACTAATTGCCTAAAGAATTTGACATGGTGGCTCCTTCCAGGAACAGATCTTCTATCAAGATGGCTGTAATGATAATGTAAAATAGATCTTCCAATGGGAGGAGCACCAAGCCCTTTTATCAAAAATCTCTGTCTCTCCCTGACCACATTATCTATAGATGACCTTGAAAAGAATTGTCTTCTTGCCTTCTGAAGTCCCAGACTACTACCCACCTCCAACACCTTCCTCACCTTTAGCTACAATACTTAAGCAAGCAGCTTAGACAGAGGGACAAGTTGCTCATTTCTGAGTTTCTCCCATGTATACATGTTATTAAACTTGGTATTATTTTCTCCTGCTAACCTGTCTTGTTAATTATTTGGCCAGCCATAAGAACCTTAAGGGAAAGGGCAGAGGGGGATTTTCCCTGTCTCCCCACAATACTATGGGTTTTTTTACTGGGTGCAAGCCACATCTGTGAGGGGGTGATAAAAATTCCCCCTTTTGACTGCTATATCTGTTTCTCTTCTTCCCTGGCGATTTCTTTCAAGCCTGTGGAAAGAAGTCTTTTATTGGGTTAGCAGAGTTATAGGAATTAGCAGGTGTGCGAGATCAGGATTTGGCCACCTTGAAATACATCTCTTTACCTCGATTGTTTTCTCTGATGGACATTTGACCTCCCCCACTAACTGCCTAAAGAATTTGACATAGTAACTCCTTCCTGCAACAGATCTTCTATCTGATGGCTGTAATATAATGTAAAATAGATGTTACAATAAGAAAGGCACCAACAAGCCCATCTTATCAGAAGTTCTGTCTCTCTGACCACATTCTCTGGATGGCCCTGTGAGGAGTTATCAGACAAACATTTATATTTATAAGGGAAATCTCCATTTGTAAAGGTATCTCTTTCTCTGTATTGGGAAGAGGGGGGATGACCTCATTTCTAGAAACTTATCAATGTGGAAGGTGAGGCCTTAAATCTGCATAATAGCCTTACTCTTGTTTACAGTGCTTTAGTGGTGATCTCCCGTACTGACATCCCCCACCCCCAACATCCTCCTCTGTCTTTACGTAAAGACGGTATTTAAGATGAGAATTTCTGCTATTGTGTTGAGAAATGCAGCGTCCCTGGTTTCTCCCATGTATACATGTTATTATACTTGGTATTATTTTCTCTTGCTAACCTGTCTTGTTAATTATTTGGCCAGCCATAAAAACCTTAAGGGAAAGGGCAGAGGAGGATTCTCCTTCTTCCCCCACACAGGGATTCTCGAGGCTGGACAGCATAGCCAGCTTGGTAATATCTTGCTTATCATTTAAGTAAGACCCACCTGTAAACCAAATTAAATAGAATGCAGTTGCGGTCCTTCCTCTTGTAATGTTGGAAGCAAGTGATGGTGCTCAGGGCAAGCTGCCCCAGGAAGCACCACTCTGGTATGCGGATTATTTCGAGCTGAAGACAGTAAGGACTCAGAGAGCTCAGGAAAAATATTTGAGTTTTCCCTCCCAAACTGCCTAAAGAATTTAAAACCAAAAAAAATCTGTTTTAGGAAGGGGTTATTATCATGACTGCTATAAAAGATAATTTAGGATAGAGGTTACAATAGAAAAGGCACCAACAAGCCCATCTTATCGGGAGTCCTGTCTCTCTGGCCACATTCTTTGGATGGCCCTGCGAGGAGTTGCCAGACAATCATTTACATTTATAAGGGAAATCTCCATTTGTAAAGGTATCTCCCTCTCTGTTTGGAGAAGAGAGGGGGGGTGAGCTCATTTCTAGTAACTTATCAATGTGGAAGATGAGGCCTTGGGGCTGTATAATAAACCTTACTCTTGTTTACTGTGCTTTAGTGGTAATCTCCTGTAATTGACTCCCCCACCCCCAAAATCCTCCTTTGTCATTGGCTGAAAATGATATTTAAGACGAGAATTTCTGCTATCGTGTTGAGAAACGCAGTGTCCCTGCTTTCTCCCATGTATACATGTTATTAAACTTGGTATTATTTTCTCCTGCTAACCTGTCTTGTTGATTATTTGGCCAGCCAGAAGAACCTTAAGGGAAAGGGCAGAGGGAGATTCTCCCTCTTCCCCCCACAGTTTTGGCGAGCCAGCCAGGAGAGGCACCGGCTGGTAAGTTGCCTTCTCTGGCTAGAAGACCTGCCTTCTCCCTGGACTACTGCAGATGATGAGATACGGGAACGCCTGACGAAAGCCGGCAAAAAGGTAAGAATTCTTACCACGTCAGCATCCCGGAATCTCTATCTGCGGAGTCCGGCGGAAGGAAGTGGTGAGAATTTTTTCTCTTTCTAAATTTAGACTGGCAGGAAAAAATATTTGGGAAACTAGTTTCTTGGGCTTTTAGTGACTCTTGGTTTAAATTTGGTAGAGTACTCTTGGTTTTTGATCTTGATCCCTTTTCCTCCCAGAGATAGTCTCTGTTTTTCTCTTTTGTCTGTGTCTTTTGTCATAAGAAGGAAATACCATATGGTAGGACGCAGGCATAGGCCTTACAAGCCTGCTGTCTGGGCCGGCCCCACAGACTGGTGAGTTTGCGGGTCTCACCAGACCGGCGTCTACAAACTTTGCTGTGGGTTATTATGCACATGAAGTGAATGTCATTGCCAAGGGCATCTTAGAAGCCAAAAAGGCCGCAAATTTAAGTGGGCGCGGGTCGAGCAGTTAAGAGCCATTAGGGCGCTCGCCACTTTCAGAAGACTCCCGTGTCAGGATAAGTTGGGTCACGGAACGGGGTAGATGACACAGGTCCCCCGCCAACTGCAAGAAAATGTCCGTGCAATGACGAGGTACTCTGTAAAAGCACACAGTCCCCAACCCCGCGGCACCTCCCCCTCTAGGTATTATTCTGGCTCCAAGAGACCTAAGGCGTGACTAAAGCTGTCATTGTGCAAAGAAAAAAAAAAAACCGGATGAGGTTTTTCCTTCTGTCTTGTTCTGTGTCCTGAGAAAACTTGGCTTTGTGACCAGTGAGAATATTCTCCTTGGTCTCCACCATACGGAAGGTGCATTTACCGGGGTGCACCTTGGTGGCCAGTCGAGTAGACTGGGGTTCCGAACTGTCTCTTTGTCCGGCTGTGCCAAGTTCTCAGGGGAGTTTGTCATAAAGGGCCCAGTCCATAAGGGCTTTTGTTGTCTTAACCTTCGTTGCTTGTTAGTGCTGGAAAAATTCCATTCCAGTATTGCCCGCCCAGTGTCACAGATTAGCGGGTCTGTGACTGGAGGCGTCCCACACTATTGTGGGAGACCGGAGACACCCTTTTATCCTTACCGCCTGTGCAACGAAGGTCTTTACTGTCTCTGAATATCTTTTGGAGTGAATTCTGTGGATCATGGGGGCTACATCATCTGCGCCCTCACCAGGGATGCCTCTTGCATCCATGGTAGATTTACTCTAAGCGTGGAAAGTTACCTCCGGGTCTTTCCTTAAAAAGGCTTATTGGTTTGAGTCACTATTGGAATAAATATACAAGTGAAGATCCTACTCGTCAATGGCCAGACGACGGATCCTTTGAATTGGAAAAACTTCTAAATTGGGGAAAAAAAAATTTTTTGAGAGCTCTCACATAATTGCTTAATTGGTACCTAAGAATTAAGGCCAGAAAAGGAAGGGAAAAATTTGACTAGTCTTAAGACCTTGACTCAGGTTACAATTGAATTGAGAACATGTAAAAGTGTAAGTGTTGATAAGATTATAAAGGTTGGAATGTTTGAGCTAATTTTATACAAAGAGGTTACATCAACTTTGCCTGAGTATGTTTTAAAATGTCTGACTGGGAATGCTTCTCTTGTCCAAAGTTAGAAGATCAAGACTTATTGATAAAAATCTTAATGATAATTATGTTTAGAGTTAGTGTACTAGAGTTAGCATAGTGTCAGAGTTACGGTTAAGATTTGGGCAAGGGCTAGGTTTAGACATAGAGTTAAGATTATGGATGGTGTAAGGTCTGGGTTTTATGGCTAGGGCTAGGGCTAGGATTAGTTTCAGGGGTAGGTTGGGTTATGGCTAGATCTAGAGTAAGGGATAGGGGTAGGGTTACAGTAGGGTTAGGGTTAGGGCTAGAGTTACTGCCAGGGTTAGGGTTAAGGCTAGGACTAAGGTTAGTGTTAGGGATAGGGATAGGCTTAGGCTTAGTGTTAATTCTTGGATTATTGTTAGGGTTAATGTTAGTGTTTGGGTTGGAGTTGTGTTGTGGTAATGGTCAGGTATAGAGTTAGTTGCAGGCGTAGGAATAGTGTCTGGGTAAGTGTTGGCTTAGCTTTAGGTTAGGGTAAAGCATAAGATTAGTCTAGGCCTATGGTTAGGTTTAGGGTAAGTTTTAGGGCTATGGTGAGAATTAGGTTTCATGTTCGGATTAATGTTAGCATTAGTTTTAGGGCTAGGGTTGGGGGTTGTATCATGAACGCTAACCCAACTTTAGTTCTAACCCTAAACCTACCCCAAATCCTAAAACTAGCCCTAGCCCTAACCCTAATCATATGCCCACCCCTAACACTCACTGTAATGGTAACCCTATGTTAACTCTAACCCTAACTTTAAACCTAGTCCTAGCACTAACCCTAACAGTAACCCTAACACTAGCATAACCCTAAATCTAACCCTAGTCTTAACCCAAACCAAAACTCTATGCCTACTCTTACACATTCCGTTGTCCCAACCCTAAGGCACACCCAACACTAACGTCAGACCTAACCCTAATCATACCCCTAGCCCTAACCTCAAAACCAGCCTCGTCTCTAACCATAAAAATAAATCTAGTTATAAACCTAAAAGGAAACCTAACCCTAAATGTAATAACTAAACTTAGCGTTAAGCCCAGCCCTAATGATAACTCTTGCCATAACACTATGCCTAACACTACCCCCACCCCTAACCCTCACCCTAACCCTACATGTAATGCAACCCTAACCCTAACACTAGGCCTTGCTGTAGCCCTAAACCAGTCCTAACACAAACCCTAGCTCTATTCCTAATCCTACCCCTACCGCTAAACCTAACATTAACCGAAACTCAAACCACCTCCCCTAACTCTAAGAATAACCATAACATTAATCCTAGCACTACCCCAAACATAACCCAGCCCTAGCCCTAACACTAACCCTAACCCTAGCCATAAGCAACGCTAACCTTAACACCAATGGTAACTTTCATCCTAACCCCAATCTTTACCCTGACCCTAACCCTCACCTAGTCCTAGACCTGAGGCTAACACTAACCCTAACCCAAGCCTTAACACTTGACCAAGCCTTAGACATAACCCTAACCCTAACATTAACCCTGACAAGGGCCCTAACACTTACACTAACCCCAACCCTAACCTTAGCCCTAACCAACAATAACCCTAATCCTAACTAACACCAAGCTTACTCCTTGACCTGGACCTAACCCTAAACCAGTCCTAGACCTGACCCTAACTCTGGCTCTAGAACGAATTGTAAACGTTCACCAAGCCCTAGACCTAATGCGAACCTTAGCACTAACACTAGCAATGGCCTTAAACCTACTCATAACACTAAAACTATCACTAACCCTAAACCAAACCCCAACCCTAACACTAATTGCACCCTAATCCTAACCCAAACCCTAACCAGAACTGTATCTCTGACCCGAACAGGCACCCTAACTCTAACCTGAACCTGAACACTTACCCTAACCCGAACCCGAACAACACTAACCCACACCATAACCTTAACCCTAACCCTAACCCTAACCCTAACCCTAACCTGAACTCCAAACTTAAACCGAACCCGAACCCAAATACTAAACCTAACCCTAACCTTAACCTTACCCTAATCCAAACTCTTACCCTAACCCTAAAACTAACCCTAAACCTAAACCAAACTGTAACCCTAACACAACCAACGACTAGCCCAAACACTAGCCCTAACCCTAACATGAACTCTAACCTTAAGCCTAACCCTAACCCAAACCCTAACCCTAATCAAATCGAAACCGTAACCGAAAGCATAACCCCACCCTAACGCTAAACCTAACCTGAACCTGAACCAGAATCGTAAAGCCAAGCCTAACACTAACCCTAATCCTGAAACGAACACTCACCCTAACCCTAACCCAAAGCCTAACCCTACCCTAAACTTAACCCGACTCCCGAAACCTAACTGGAACCATAAACCCAATCTTAACACTAAATCTAATCCTACAATTAACCATAACCCTAATCCAAAATGGAACCCTCACACTTGCCCTAACTCTAACAGTAACCTTAACTCTAACCCTAACCCTACCCCAAAACCTAAGACTAACCATAAAATGAACCCTTACTTGAACCCTAACATTAAGCCTAATTTGAATCCTAACCAGAACCCTAACAATAACCGTTACTCTAACCATAACCCTAACCCTAACCCAAACCCTAACTCTAATGTGAACCTTAACTCTATTCCGAACCATAACCTTAACCCTAGCCTTGACATTATGCCTAACCTGAACCCTAACTCTAACAGTTACCCTAACACGACCCTTTCCCAAAAACTAGCACTAAGCATAACCTGAACCTTAAATTTAACCCTGACCTTAACCCTAAACATAAGCAGATTGCGAACCCGAACCCAAATGTTAATTCTAACCCTAAACCTAACCCAAACCCTAACCTTAACCCTAAACTGAACCCTAACCCTAAACCTAAACCTAACCCGAATCCTAAACCTAATCCTGACCCTAAACCTAACCCTAACAATAACCCTAACGCTCAGCCGAACCCTAACCCTAATCCTAACCCGAAACCAACCCTAACTTGAAACCTAGCCATAAATCTAACATGAGCCCTAGCACTAATCCTAACCCTAACATGAACCTGAAACCTAATCCTAACCCTAATCTCAACACTAATTCTAACCCTAGCCCTAACCCTAAACCTAACCCGAACCGGAACACTAACCCTAACCTTAACCCGACCCTAAACCTAACTTTAATCAGATCTTGAGCCCGAAACCGTATCCTAACCCTAATCCGAAGCATAATCCCAACCCTAACCCTAACCCTAACACTAACACTAACCCTAATCTTCACCCGAACCCTAACCCGAACCCTAACTCGAACCCAACCCTAACACGAACCCTAGTCCTAACACTAACCCGAACCCTACTGCTATTCCTAACCCGAACCCGAACCTGAAACCTAACCCTAACCCTAATCTGAACATTAACTCTAAGACTAAACATAACCCTAACCCTAACATCAACACTAACAGTAACCCTAACCCAACCCAACCCTAACCTTAAACCTGGCCCTAAGCATAAGCCGAAACTTAACCCAAACCCTAAACCGGGCTCCAAACTTAACCTTAACCCGAAACCTAATCTGATACTAAACCTAAACCTAATCTTATCCCGACCAGAAACCTAAACCTTACCCTAATCCGAAGGCAAACCTTAAAATAAACCTAAGCCTAAACCTCAGAGTAACCCTAATCCTAACCTTAACATGAACACGAATCGGAACCCTAACTCTAAACCAACACTTAGCCTTAAACTGAACCAGAACCCAACGCTACTCCAAAAACTAACCCTAACCCTAAGGTGAACACTAACCCGAACCCGAACACGAACCAACCTGAACCCTAACCCTAACCTTAACTCAAACACTAACCCGAACCCTAACAGTAAACCTAACCTGATACAGATACCAAACACTAACCATAACCCTACCAAACACTAACCCTAACACTAAACTTAATGCTAACCCTAACCTGAACCCGAACCCAACCCTAACCTAAACCTAACTCTAATCCTAACTCTAACACTAACTCTAACCATAACCATAACTTGAACCATAAGCCAAAACATAACCCTAACCTTAACATTAACTCTAATCCAAACCCTAACTGTAACCATAACGCTACCTCTAACATGAAAAATAACCCTAACCATAACCCGAAACCGAATACTAAACCTAACCTTAACTCGAACCCAAGCCCAACCTGAGCCCAGCCCTATCCCTTATCCAAAACTAACCCCAAACCTAGCCCTAACCCTAAGCCAAAACCTAACGTGAACCCCAACCCTAACCCTGACTCTAAACCTAACCATAACCCTAACCCTAAAACTAACACAAACTCAAAGCCTAATCCGACCCTAACACTAACCCCATGGAGAACCCAAACCCTAACCCTAACACTAATCCAAACACTAACCTCACCCTTAACCTTAACAAAACCCTAACAGTAAACCTAACCCTAACCGCCCCAATAAAGCAAAACATAACCCTTACCCTAACCGGAAAATGAACTCGAACCCTAGCCGTAACCCTAACCCGAAAACAACCCTGACCTTAAACATAAACCTCAACTTAACATGAACATTAACCCTAACCCTATCAGGAATCCTAGCCCGAACTGTAACACTAACTCTAAACCTAATCGTAGCCCGACTCAAACCCTAAGCCTAACCCTAACTCGAACACTAGCCCTAACACTAAAGCTAAACATTACCCGAACCCAAACCCTATTGCTAACCCTAACCTTAACCTGAAGTCTAACCATATTTCTAACCCTAATGCTAATCCTAACCCTAATCCAAACCCAATGCTAACCCTAACCCTAGCCCTAACCCTAGACCTCAATCAAACCCTAACCCTAATCAGAAATCAAAAGGTAAACCTAACCCTAACAATAACCCGAACCCAACCCTAACCCTAACCTGAACCCTAGCCCTAACCCTAACCCTAACAAGAAACCTAACGCTAAAGCTAAGCCTTTTTCGAACCCGAAACCTAATCATAACCTTAATCCGAATACTAACCCTAAACCTCAGCCTAACCCTAAGCTTAACACTAACCCAAACGCTAACCTGAATCCAAACCCTAACAAGAACCCTAACCCGAACCCGAACCCTAAGACTAACCCGATTCCTAACCCAACCACAACCCTAAGCCTAAACCGATATGAAAACCAAGCGCTAACCCTGACACTAACCTGAAAACTAACACTAACACTACACCTAACCCTAAACCTAAATCTAACTGGAACCCTAACACTGATCCCAACACTAAACTGAACCTGACCACTGACCCTAACCGCCTAACCCTAAACTCTAACACGTAAAACAAACCTTTACCAAACCCAAACCCTAACCCTAACCAGAACCATGACCCTAATGCTAACCATAACCCTAACCCCAACAGTAACAGAAATCGTAATCCTTACACAAACCAGATGATCACCCTATGCTAACTGAACCCTAACCCTAACCTGAAATCTAACCCAAACCTGGCAATCAACCATAACACTAACCTCAACTCTAACCCTAACCCTAACCTAAACTCAAACATACCATTAACGCGAATCATAGCCTATCCCTAACCAGAACCATAAACCTAACCCTAACCCTAAACATATACCTAAATATAAACCTAAGAGTAACCCGAAAACTAAACCTAACCATAAAAATGACAGTAACTGGAAACCAACCATAACACTAACAGTAAGACTAACAGTAGCCCAGGAAATGGCTCTGGGGAGAAAAGCTTGAAGGAGGGCACGTGTGAGGCCTTCTTCCTGAGTGCAGAGGAGCCATGCAGAGGGCAACAGGATGGCTGGCTCGGATCGCCTGCTTTCTCCAAAGGAGGTTGGCCAACCAGCCGAACATGCCACCTGGCACAGGCCCCTTCCAAGGGGACAAGTTCCGGAAGACATAGCCCTAGGGACAGCTGCCAAGTCTCCTGGGGCATGTGCTGGGCCCCATCAGAGGAAGAAGCAGCCTGGCAAGCGGTGTGCCAGACCTGAGATGTGGCGGCCTCCCACACTTGGGTCCCTGTCCTACCCAGGCCTCCCGAGGGAGGACAATGGTCGTGGCAGTGGCGAGTGGGGTGGGGCTGGCATCAGGCTTGCTCTGGGATGGTCTGGGAGAGGGCGCCAGGGGATGGGCTGCCCCGGCCAGGTCTGAGGGACTGACAGCTCGGGGCTGTCACGGGCAGAGAGAGAATCCCCCTCCGCCCTTTCCCTTCAGGTTCTTATGGCTGGCCAAATCCTTAACAAGACAGGTTCATTGGAGAAAATCATACTGAGATGAGGAACGTGTGTCCATGGGGGGAACCTGGGAACCTGAGTCTCTCCACACAATGTCAGAGATTCTCATCTTGCATCCTCTCGTGAGCTAATGAAAAAGGAGGATGTTGGAGGGTGGGCATGTGGGATGTGAGAGGGGAAGAAGACAATTCTCATGGAGAGGGACATATAAAGTCTTGTCTGAACCGTTTCCCCTGCACTGGGATCAGGTCTGGAAGGGACAGCAAGGAGGTGACCAGGAACCCGCCTCTGTGTGGTGGGGCTGGCCCTGGGGTAGGCGTGGGGGCGGCAGGTGGAAGTGGCATGGCGTGTGAGTTGGTACCAGCTGTGGAGGCAGCGACTCAGAATTCAGGAATCTCTCTCTCTGTCTCTATCTCTCTCTCTGTCTCTCTCTCTCTCTCTCTCTCCCTCAGGGAACTGAGGAGAGGAAGGTGGGGTGCTCTGCCCACATCGCCTACCTCTACCATGGGCCCTTATTTCTCTGGCCGCTGCAGGAGCCCTGCGAGCTTGGGTTCAACACCCTCAGGCCAAGGGAGCATGCGCGGCTGCCGGGGACTAGGGTGGGCCTCAGGGGTCCTCAGGGAAGGTCCCGCCCTCCTGCCAGGCTCTGACCAGCTGGGTCGTCCCTAGGGCGGCTACCAGCTGCAGTTGAAAAACACTGCCCTTCTTGACTTGGCTTCAGCTGTTGTCTCCCTCCCCTCGCCCAATTCCTCTCAGCTCGCAGGCAGCTTCACTGCCTTGGAAGCCTTGGTCTGGCCCTGGTCACCCCAGGCGGACTGGGGTTCGAGCTCAAGGCTCTGCCTGGGCCAGCTGCTTTGTCCAGGGGCTCATTTATACCTGGAAAGACAAAGCCATGGCCTTACCCCACGCCTGCACTTTTCGACTGCAGCCAGGTGGAGGAAAGGCTCTGTGGACTCAGAAGGGCCAAGACAGACATATGGCACAGCAGTGAGTGCGGCCCCAGGAGCCCGCAGGCCTAGGGAGCCAAGGTCACACTGGGCAAGCCCTTCCGGCAACAGGTCCCAGCCTCCTTTCTGGAGTCGGGAGGGCCTGGCCTTCCTAGTGACCAGGCCAAGGCTCTGGGGAGAAATCCGCAATGGAGTGCATACATGAGGCACTCTGCCTGAGGGCAGAGGCGTCACACCCAGGGCGACTGCAAGGCTGGCAGGGCTCGCCTGCTTTCTCCAAAGGAGCCTGGCCAACCAGCCCAACCTGCCACTTGGGACAGGCCCCTTCCAAGGGGACAATTTCCAGAGGAAATAGCCCTGCGGACGGCCACCAAGTCTCCTGGGGTGTGTGCTGGGCCCCGTCAGAGGAGGAAGCAGCCTGGCAACCAGTGTGCCAGATGTGAGATCAGGCTGCCTCCCATACCCGGGTCCCTGCCTTGCCCACACCTACCTGCATCGATGGAGGACGATGCTGTTGGCAGTTGCAAGTGGAGATATTCATTAGAGACTTAACTTGGTGTTATAGTTAAGGAGCATAACATAAGAGCACTGAGATTGGGTTCTGCCGTTTATCAGCTTTGTAACCTAGGTGAGTATTCTTGCCACAGTATGCAGTCTCTTCACCTATATAATGGTGAAAAGGTCAACATTTACTACATCAGGATATTTTTAGGATCATGTGAGTTCATGTATGTTCAAGCACAAATTTTACATTCAGAGTGCAGTCCTTGGCTCAGTAGAATTGTTGGTTGCTGTTATTATAATTATCATTATTTCCTTATCTTCCTCGTGAGTTCCCTGTAAAACCAACCATGGTCCATGGTGTCAGCAGTTTTATTCCAGGTCCCTGCTTAAAGGCCTGCAGAGGGAACCTCGTGCTCATAACCTCCTGTTTTAATCCCAGTCTCTGGGGGGATGCATTGATCTATTTCTTCTTTGCACTGAGGCACTGATTGGGGGCCCATACCAAACCCTGCATGTCCTCCTTTTAATATCTGATGCTTTTGAAACACTGCTTAGGGTTCACTTGGTGGACTATGCTCCCTGACATGAACAACACACGGGAGAGATCATGTAGGAAACATTGGTGCATGTAGGGCTCTGAGTTGACCATAACACAGAGTACAGTGATCAAAGGCCAAGGTAGAGTTCCTTAATGCAAAGATCTTCAGAGATGAGGGTGTTCTAATGTGACTTCACCTGAAAATAAAGAAAATACATAAAAGTATATGTAGTTTTAAAAGGGAAAGCACAGAAGTAAAGAAGTGATCCTGTTAAATACACTATTCTATTTGTTTATATATCTAATTACCGATAGGAAATAGCCAGGTGTAGAGCTACTAGAATTGATCAATGTCATAGAGAATTGTTTTAACAGTTGTTCATACCTTGTGTTTTACATCATTGATTAGGGTAATATTTTCATCTTTTACTTTCCTAGTGTCTCCATCGTTCTCAACTTCTCCAAGAGACATATTTATATTATCCCCTAAAATTTTAGGGAAATTTTAAAAAAGTTAGGACACATTTTTAAGTTGTTGATTTTGTATATTGGAGGAGCACTAGATTGCAAGTGAATTAGTGATAATGAGAGTTTTAGTTTGGGAAATGATGGTAGTTGGACTTGACACCAGGATGTTTGTAACCCAGTTTTTACTTCATTATTGGATGTAGTTTTCAAAATGCCAGAGCCAGTAATTTTTAATATCATAACTTGTCTCATTTTAAATATGTATTCTTGGAAAGGGTGATGAAGGTAAGTGGAAAATAATTTAATGTAGTGACTTGTTTTTCTCCAATTGATCTGTTATAAACCGAACAGCCATATAACATTCTTTTGTCCAAATGTCCTGATGGCACTCTCTTAACTGTTCTTGCTGTGACTCTAGCAATCTAGGCTCACGGCACCTGCTCACTCCTAATCAAGCTTTCAGTTGTAAGAGTGACATTGTCAATAATAATGACCAATTTGGACAGAGTCTTCTATTTTCTAAAGTGTATATATATCAATTGCAAACTTTGATGACATAATTGTTAAGGAATAAATTATTTGCAGTGAACTTAACAACTGATTGCTACACATTATTGTGTAGTGACATCATGGTAAAACCATTATTTGCAACATGTGGCCCCTTTCAATTTTATTTTAAAGGAACAGAACAGGATCAATGACTTTTTTCTTTTGGAAGAAGAAAGCATTGCATTTCCATCTTAGAACATTGAGAACTTGTTTTTTGCCTTTCTTTTGTCTTCAACTCTTCTTTATACTGGTTGCTAATTCACAAGTGCAGTTACTTCAGACTCATGGTGCTACCTCCTCTGCCTTTTTCATGGCTCTCACTTTAATTTTTCCATTACCCCTTCTGTGAAATAGGTTTCTCTCCATGTTCATATATCAAGGAAGGAACCGACTCTCCTTTCTGTGAACTTGGAGACAGAGGCCAAGGTGAAGCCTCGGTGCCCAGCCCCACCAGTGAGCTGCAGAAGGGCTGCAGATTCCTGTGAATCTTTTCCTGCCCTCCTGGCTCCCTACATACTTGGCACTGTCTGCACGGAGAAGCCCAGCTTGTTACAATCGAATTTTTGAAGTCTATAGAAGCCGGCTGAAGGATAAGTCTGGCTAGAAAGGACATCAGCAAGCAGTGTGCTCCAAAAGTTGGTGGCAGAAACATGAAGAAGAAGAAAACCTTTCCGTTTATCTTGTTTTCTCTTTATCTTCTTTCCTTTCATTTTCCATTATCTAGACGGTACAAATCCTGTCCACCGGCCATGGTGGTTGTTTTTTTCCTCAAAGCCCCAGTACATAGCTATATATCTTAGTTGTTGGTCAACTCATGGTGGTTCTTTTCCTGGAGTCCCACAGCAGTTTATTCATATCTCTTTCATTCAAATTATCTCTGTAGTCTAATTTATCTGTTTATACATATCTGTCTTCCTTGTAGGCCCCCAACATTTCAAGACCTTTGGGCACATAGTATATACTTCAGTATTTGAGTGAATCAATGAAGATCCTTTGTTGAAAAGGTCTAAATAAATACAGTAGCTACTCAGCACGTGAATGCAAGCATTAGAGAGAGAGTTTTGTGTCTGCTGAAGCAGGCTGTGGTGCAGTTTAGGAGCTCAGTGTCAAGGTTACTCGAGAGATTGAAACAAAATCAAAGAGATAATTAACTTGAGTTTTAAAACTCATGGAGAACAGGAGTTGTCTGTCTAGGTGAGAATCGGGACTTGATCATTCTTGTTGCATCTTTGGAAAATGCAGTCCTTTATCTTTCTATGGAAAGGTTACTGGCCAAGAGAGTGAACAGAGAATTGGCTTTTAGAAAGGCAATTTTGTCACAGGAAATCCTGGAGGAAAACGTATGGAAGGAGAGCTGGTAGAAACATGGCAGAAACTTTTTGTGTAGACACCCAAAAATTGAGTTTACATGCTGGTTGAAAGAATTGTAACTCAACATTTCTCCAACACAGATTTGAGCACCTTTTAAATATCTAGGTATAAAAAAGGATTACAAAGGAAAATAGATCAAACTGAAAGGAGTTTAGGATGGAAGAATGCAATGAAGCTGAAGTAAGCCAGCGCACTGAAATGTGTTTCAGATGAACCTGCAGTATTTAAAGGTAGTCAGAAATGTATCCCTCAGGTTTAAAGTAGAAAGAGAAATGGGAACAATTCCTGATCATCTCATGTCCAGGAGATGAAAAGCAACAGTCTCTCAGAGAAGCAAAAGTTTTCTGGCCTCTAATGTCCCACAAATGTGTTTTGAATGGTGCCTAATGAAAGAGATTCTGTGTGATGTAATGCAAATACAGTATCATCAACTCATTTCTAAGTTTAGTTCAAACACTTTAGGACACGTTGAATTGAGGTAATGCACACATTCTATAAGGGGCCACGGAAGAGGTTGACAGCATTCTCTCTCAGCTGCTCACTTGACTAAGGGAGAAAATATTCTTGAACACATTGACCACGTCTCCTAAAGATAATGCCCTATTTTGAACTTTTCTTTTTGTAAACTCAGCCTGCATTTCCCCTTACCTATGCAAGCTAAAGGCTGTGTGTAGACATCCTTCGTTGGCAATGAGGAGAAGATCCATACTATTAAATAATCAAATAAGAAGACCATACGGTTGGCCGCTTTTAGGAAAATGACAGGTTTAAGCCCACCTTCATTTTTGGAAGGACATACTACACCAGAATTAAAATATCTACCATTTGTTTTGCAGCTAATCATAAGTCATGCTATTTAAATGAAATTTAATGAGTTCTTCCTCTATTAAGTTGACTAGATTTTAGTCAAACTGATGCATAATTTTATGTAAGTGCACTATTACTTAAAATGTAAAACCCTTTAGAGGCCACTTCATTCATTTTTAGAAGCATATTTTGTATATTTTGGTGTGACTTTATTTATTTTCCTTCATAGCAGAGAGGCACATCCTAGTCTTTTTCTTGCTGCCCTCTCTCTACGAGATAAAACTCATCCAAGTTTATTTTGTTTTATAAGGCATAGGCTTACTTTGTAATGATAAAGAGATCATTTCTGAAACACATTTGGAATTGTGGGGAGCCCAGAATTTTAGATTATGCTCAGAATTTTTGTGATGTAACTTCTAAAAAGATGGAACATTTAAAATTTTGCCAGGAAAGTTTTCTCCTACTTTGCTTCACAGTAATTAAAAAACAAAAACAAAAAAAAAGTAGTTTCTTAATTCTTCAGAAGTGTGAGTGAAGATGTTCTCAGGTTTAAGTGTATCCTTGAGAGAGCTTTCTCTGGGTTATTCTTTCAAAACAACCATCCCAGTTGATGAATATTTAGTGGAGATTCTGTCAGTCCCAGAGTTGAGAGAGGCAGTTCCCAAAGCTCCAGCAGGTCCTGGGAGAGGAGAGCCCTGGTAACCGGTGCCGTCCGAGTTTGAATGAGGCGTGGTCATTCTCAGGATGTTAGAACTGAGTGGAGTTCTCAAATGTAGCCCAGTGACTCTAGACCTGAGCCCTGCTCAGAAGCCAGTTGACATGTCGTTCACTCTGAGCATGGTGTCTTCCCTCTGCTCGTGCCCCTTTCTGCCATTTCTCATGTTTCTCCTGACTCTTTTTCTTTCCTACACGTTCTTTCATCTTTTTTCTCTCTTTCTGACTTTTACTCTCTATTATATTCTTTCTCCTTATCATTTTTTCCTCTGTCTTTTATTATTCTCATTCATTTTCTTTTTATTTTGTAGTACAGTTACTCTGTACATCACTTTCATCTTAAAATCTTGACTCTCTATAACTCCTATACTTCAGCTAGCTATTTTGAAGAGAGTATTTTGATAAATTTCTCTTAGATGTTATAACATACTGATTCAAGGAAATAAAAACTGTCACAAAAGGGATGGGGATGGAGAACGAATTCACTTCAGGTAGCCATGGAATTAGACAGAGGGAAACTGAAAGCTTAGGTGTGGGTGTTCAAAATATTTCCTGATACATCTTTGTAGTTCATTGTTGTGGTAAACTGCACACAGTCTTATTTACTGTTGGAGCCCAGAAGTTTGCTCCTCTGCACAGGTCAGCGCGTCTCAGACTATGGAAAAGAAGCTAGGAACACTGCATGCATTTCTAATGTAAAGAACTGTTAGTGTTCCACCAGGAGACACTTTGGGCTCTTCCCTGCACTATCTGAATAGAAAAAGAGGAACAGAAGCTTTTCTCCATCTGCACAAAGCCGAGACCCTATTTTGAGTTTGAGAGGATTTACATGTGACTGAAAACAAATGTGTTCCCAAGTTTGGATTTGCTTTAACAAGAACTATTTGCTGGCTTTGATGTTAAAAGTCTTTATTCAAAATTGGCTACATCTAGTGCTAAGTTCAGAATGGAGATTTGTCAGTATAAGAGAGAGGAATTCCTTTTTGATTAAGTCAGTGAAATACAGTATTTGGGAGAATGGTTATGTTTGAAGGCCACTTGTTAATATTCTGTTGCCACAGTGACATCTGTTGGTAAGTGACTACTTCATGCTACTCTCGATTTCTGTTTGAAAGACATATTGAGCTTGATAAATAAATGGTAAGCAATAGGATATATTGGAACATATGAAGAAGCCATTTGGGGTAAAGTTAATTCGGCCTGAATTTGTTTTTCCAAAAGGGCCTGTCTCCTGCATTATGTATCTGCTTTGCCATGTCCCAAAGCGAAGTGTAAATGCCCTTAAGATAAGAATGTAACTTACCCCTCATTGGCATTTCCTTAAGGATAAACATTTCTCCCTAGGCTACGATTTGATTGCTGCAGTCATCCTTTGACCACCCAGCTCCAGACAACAGACCTGACACCAGCCACGCCCATCAAGACAGCAGATCTGTTCCCCGTTGTATTCATCAATAGCTGTTCTGGCAGGGCAATCTGCCAGGGCTGATCTCGTGGCTATTTTAAAAGGGACATTGCAATCACATGTGGTACATGCTCTTTGATAGTATATAACCACTCTGTACACCCCACTTCTTTGGAGTGCTCCATTTCTTCGTGAAAGGACTCTCACAAGTTATATGGTCCTCAAAGGTTGGCTCATAATAAACTCACCCCAGTTTTGATTTATAGATTGGTTATGGATTATTTGTGTCGACCTTTCTTGGCATAGTTGTGGCAGGATTTCAGAGAAACCCACCGGAGACAATCTGCAATCTACACTGAACTGGTTCTTGGTACCGCAGGGGCCCTTTGAGCCCCATCTGGATCACTGCATTCTTCAGGTGAACCTGGTGAGTTCTCATGAAACCTGGACCTCCTTATTTTAAGTTGACGGTCCAAGAGTTTATTTGAGCTGTTTTAAGGTCTTAAGACTAAAGGCTTTGAAGGGTACCGGTACATTTCCTAGGTAAAAAAAAACCTAGGGGGAATTTCCTAGGCCAAGGGAGCTTAGGGGAAGCTTGGAGTAAAATGGGTTGATTGTCCTTTTAATTTGGATTTAAAATTGGAAAGAATTATGTTTATAAGGTCTGAACAAATCTGCTTGATAGAGAAATGAGAGTCTGGACATGTTCAGCTCTGAAGAAAAGGGGAGAGTGACGTCAGCATCATGGCGGAGTGAGCTTTCCCGTGAATTCTTCCCCCACAAAATACAACAAAAGTAACAGCCACAGACCAACAACGGAATCCCAGACAGTCAAAAGCTGGAGCGGAGGGATCCACACTGCCGCACATCTGAGAGCGGAACGTGCTGGGCCCCCGGAGGAAGTGGGGAGAGGTAAGGAGAACTCCGCTCCCTCCCCATCAGATCAGCGATCCGGTCCGCGCGGCTCCCAGAGAGGGGGGAGGGGCGGCCCTCGGCGGGAAACTGTAGCTCTTCGGGCGCTCTCAGCCAGTGGGAAACTCCCGCACAGAGGGCTCAGAGGAGCCACAGGGCTACCATCAACATCTGAGCAACCCAGAGAGCGGATAAAGAGGGGCAAACGAGAAGCCTCCCACGTCAGGGACCCAGAGGGCAAAAGAGAGAGCTCCCCCCTCCCCGCAACCTGGAGTCTGCAGCTCGACCAGATCTAGCGGTCCGAGGCAGACCTGAATAAACTGGACTGGACCCGTGGATCGCAGTGGGGAAAAGAAACAAAACAAAACAAAACAAAACTGCGGATCGCAGCAGAAAAACTGGGGCAGAGCGCAGGGGGCTTAGACTACACAGCCCTTTACCACCACACAGTGGCGGCAGGTGGAAATTGCAACCAGAGACTTCCAGGATGAGGAAAATCAAAACCAACACAGGAACCACAATGCAAAAATATATGAAATCACCAGACCAGAAACAAAATGACAAGCACCCAGAAATCAACCCCGAAGACACAGAAATCCATAAACTAAATGACAGAGATTTCAAAATAGCTATCATAAAAACACTCAACGAAATACGAGACAACACAGACAAACAATTAAATGAGATTAGGAGTTTCTTCACAAAAGAGATTGAAATCATAAAGAAAAACCTATCAGGGCTGATGGAGATGAAGAACACAATGGAGGAGATAAAGGAGAATCTGGAATCTTTAAAGAACAGAGCTGACAATATGGAGGAAAGAATTAGTACTTTAGAGGATAGGAATACAGATATACTCCAGATGGAAGAAGAGAGAGAACTAAGACTAAAAAGAAATGAAGAAAGACTCCGAGAAATATCGGACTCTATTAGAAAATGTAACATAAGAATTATAGGTATTCCTGAGGGAGAGGAGAGGGAAAGAGGAACAGAGAGCCTATTCAAGGAAATAATAGCTGAAAATTTCCCAAATCTGGGGAAGGAGCAGGAAATACCAGTAAGCGAAGCCAACAGGACTCCTATATATATTAACAGACAAAGGCCTTCACCACGACACCTAGTGGTAAGGCTAGCCAGGGTCAACGACAAAGAAACAATATTAAGGGCAGCTAGACAAAAACAAAAAATAACGTACAAAGGAACTCCCATCAGGCTCTCAGCGGATTTCTCAACAGAAACTTTTCAGGCTAGAAGAGACTGGAATGATATATTCAAAATACTAAAAGACAAAAACTTTCAGCCAAGAATACTCTATCCAGCAAAAATATCCTTCAAATATGATGGAGAAATAGTAACTCTCCCAGATAAACAAAAGCTAAAGGAGTTCATGGCCACGAGACCGCCACTACAAGAAATAATCAAGAAGGCCCTCAGGCCTGAAAACAAGAAGAGAAAGGGAACACAAAGCTCGGAGTAAGGAGAATAGTAGGTAGACAAAATCAGAGAAATAGTAGATCTTTACCGGAATAGGTTAGCAACCACTTAAATACTAAACTCAAAGATCAAAGGAAGAAATTCACCAAAAATAAATTTAACCTCATCACTGTAAACACACAGCCACAACACAAGATAGAATAAGGTATAACAAGAGCAACTTAGAAGGGGAAGAGGAAAGTGACTGAATTGACTTAGTATAAGGAAATAGGAGGCTATCAGATAATGGACTATCTCATACAGAAGATTTTTCGCCCAAACCTCAAGGTAACCACTAAACAAATAATCAAATTAAAACCACATATGATAAACAAAGAGAAAACTAGAAGAATCATAAGACAGAACAACCAAACTGAATTGGCAGTCCAAAACAAATGGGACAAGAAACAAAGGAAATGCAAAAGAACCAGAAAATAAGTGACAAAACAGCAACATTCAACCCTCATATTTCAATAATTACCCTAAATGTAAATGGATTGAACTCTCCAATCAAAAGATACAGAGTGGCAGGATGGATTAAAAAGCAAGACCCAACAATATGCTGCCTTCAGGAAACACATCTTAGCACTAAAGACAAGCACAGGCTCAGAGTGAAAGGATGGAAGACAATACTCCAAGCTAATGGCAAACAAAAGAAAGCAGGTGTTGCCATACTCATATCAGACAAAGTAGACTTCAAGATAAAACAGGTTAAGAAAGACAAAGAAGGGAAATATATAATGATAAAAGGGACACTCCATCAAGAAGACATATCACTTATAAATATATATGCACCCAACATAGGAGCACCAATGTACATAAAACAACTATTAACAAACCTAAAAGGACAAATCAACAACAACACAATAATAGTAGGGGATCTTAACACCCCACTTACAGCAATGGATAGATCATCCAGACAAAAAGTTAATAAGGAAATATTAGACTTAAATGAAAAACTGGACGAGATGGACCTAGTAGACATATACAGAGCACTCCACCCAAAAACAGCTGACTACACATTCTTCTCAAGCGCGCATGGAACATTCTCTAGGATAGACCATATGTTGGGAAACAAAGCAAGCCTCAATAAATTTAAGAAGATTGAAAACATAACAAGCATCTTTTCAGACCATAAGGCTATGAAACTGGAAATAAACCAGGAAAAGAAAACTGGGAAAGTGACAAAAATGTGGAGATTAAACAACATGCTACTGAACAACCAATGGATCATTGATGAAATTAAAGGAGAAATCAGAAACTATCTGGAAACAAACGAAAATGATAACATGCCATATCAAACCATATGGGACGCAGCAAAAGCGGTCCTGAGAGGGAAACTCATAGCGATACAAGCCCACCTTAACAAACAAGAAAAAGCCCTAATAGGCAACCTTAAATTACACCTAACAGAACTAGAAAAAGAAGAACAAACAAAGCCCAAAGCCAGCAGAAGGAGAGAAATAATAAAAATCAGAGCAGAAATAAATGATATTGAGACCAAAAAAAAGTAGAAAGGATTAATGAAACAAAGAGTTGGTTCTTCGAGAAGATAAACAAAATAAACAAACCCTTAGCCAGGCTAACTAAGAAAAAAAGAGAAAAGTCTCAAGTAAATAAAATTAGAAATGAAAGAGGAGAAATTACAACGGATACCATGGAAATACAGAGGATTATAAGAGAATACTATGAGAAATTATATGCCAACAAATTGGACAATCTAGAAGAAATGGATAAATTCTTAGACTTATACAACCTCCCAAAATTGAACCAAGAAGAAATGGAGAATCTGAATAGACCAATCACAAGTAAAGAGATTGAAATAGTAATCAAAAACCTCCCAAAAAATAAAAGTCCAGGACCAGATGGCTTCTCCAGTGAATTTTACCAAACATTCAAAGAAGATTTAATACCCATCCTCCTCAAACTATTCCAAAAAATAGAGGAAGATGGAACACTTCCTGAATCATTCTATGAGGCCAACATCACCCTGATACCGAAACCAGACAAAGACAATACAAAGAAAGAAAATTACAGGCCAATATCGCTGATGAACATTGATGCAAAAATCCTCAACAAAATATTGGCAAACCGAATACAACAATATATTAAAAAGATCATACACCATGATCAAGTGGGATTTATACCAGAGACGCAGGGATGGTTCAACATCCGCAAATCAATCAGCGTGATACATCACATCAACAAAACAAAGAATAAAAACCACATGATCATCTCAATAGACGCAGAGAAGGCATTTGACAAGATACAACATCCATTTATGATAAAAACTCTCAATAAAATGGGAATAGAAGGAAAGTACCTCAACATAATAAAGGCCATATATGACAAACCCACAGCTAACATCATACTCAACGGGGAAAGACTGAAAGCCATTCCTCTGAGAACAGGAACGAGGCAGGGCTGCCCACTCTCACCACTCCTGTTCAACATAGTACTGGAGGTTTTGGCCAGAGCAATTAGGCAAGAAAAAGGAATAAAAGGAATCCAAATAGGTAACGAAGAAGTGAAACTCTCACTATTTGCAGATGACATGATTGTATATATAGAAAACCCTAAAGAATCTGTTGGAAAACTGTTAGAAACAATCAACAACTACAGCAAAGTTGCAGGGTACAAAATCAATCTACAAAAATCAGTTGCATTTCTATATGCTAATAATGAACTAACAGAAAGAGAGCTCAAAAAGATAATACCATTTACAATTGCATCAAAAAGAATAAAATACCTAGGAATAAATCTTACCAAGGAGGTGAAGGACCTATACAATGAGAACTACAAGACATTATTGAGGGAAATCTACGATGACATAAAGAAATGGAAAGATATCCCATGCACGTGGATTGGAAGAATAAACATAGTTAAAATGTCTATATTACCTAAAGCAATCTACAGATTCAATGCAATCCCAATCAGAATCCCAATGACATTCTTCACAGAAATAGAAAAAAGAATACTAAAATTTATATGGGGCAACAAAAGACCCCGAATAGCTAAAGAAATCCTAAAGAAAAAGAACAAAGCAGGAGGCATCACAATTCCTGACTTCAAAACATACTACAAAGCAATAGTAATCAAAACAACATGGTACTGGTACAAAAACAGACACACAGATCAATGGAACAGAATTGAAAGCCCAGAAATAAAACCACACATATACGGACAGCTAATTTTCGACAAAGGTGCTAAGGACATGCAATGGAGAAAGGAAATTCTCTTCAATAAATGGTGTTGGGAAAACTGGACAGCCACATGCAAAAGAATGAAAGTGGACCATGTGCTATCGCCATTCACAAAAATTAACTCAAAATGGATCAAAGACCTGAAGGTGAGACCTGAAACTATAAAACTCATAGAAGAAAATATAGGCAACACACTATTTGACATTGGGTTTAAAGGAATCTTTTCGGATGACATGCCTACCCAGACTAGGGAAACTAAAGAAAAAATAAACAAGTGGGACTTTATCAGACTAAAGAGCTTTTATAAGACAAATGAAATCAGAATCAAGATGAACAAACAACCAACCAGCTGGGAGAGAATATTTGCAAAACATACATCTGACAAGGGGTTGATCTCCATAATATATAAAGAACTCACACAATTGAACAACAAAAAAACAAACAACCCGATCAAAAAATGGGCAGAGGAAATGAACAGACACTTCTCCAAGGAAGATATACAGATGGCCAATAGGCACATGAAAAGATGCTCAACATCACTAATCATCAGGGAAATGCAAATCAAAACAACACTAAGATACCACCTCACGCCCGTTAGAATGGCTATAATCACCAAGACAAAAAACAACAAATGTTGGAGAGGATGTGGAGAAACAGGAACCCTCATACACAGCTGGTGGGAATGCAAATTGGTGCAGCCTCTATGGAAAACGGTATGGAGATTCCTCAAAGAATTAAAAATAGAGATGCCCTATGATCCAGCCATCCCACTACTGGGAATCTATCCAACGCACCTGAAATCAACAATCCAAAGAGGCTTATGCACCCCTATGTTCATTGCAGCATTATTCACCATAGCCAAGAAGTGGAAGCAACCTAAGTGTCCCTCGACTGACGATTGGATTAAGAAAATGTGGTATATATATACAATGGAATACTACTCAGCCATAAAAAAAGACAAAATCGTCCCATTTGCAACAACATGGATGGGTCTGGAGCGTATTATGTTAAGTGAAATAAGCCAGAAAGAGAAAGACAAACACTGTATGATCTCACTCATATGTGGAATATAAACCAACACATGGACAGAGAAAACTGGACTGTGGTTACCCGGGAAGTGGGGGTGGGGGGTGGGCACAAGGGGTGAAGGGAGTCATATATGGGGTGATGGACAAACAAAAATGTACAACCCAAAATTTCACAATGTTAGAAACCATTAAAATATCAATAAAAATCAAAAAAAAAAAAAAAAAAAAAAAAAACCAAAAAAAAAAAAAAAAGAAAAAAACTGATGTTATTTCTGTTACAGAACTGGTTAACAAAAATAGTAATTTAAATGATGGCTAATTTTATCTAATGTCTTATGAAGTCTTATAGGCAATCTAAATAGTTATTAAAAATCAGTAACTAAGTAGTTGTAAAAAAGATGAATGTTGGATGAACTTTAAACAATAATTATATGTTATTGTGGTTACAGCTTCCAAACTCTTTTTGGTGACTTAAAACTTGAGAGTTTTGCTACGTTTTATGATAAAAATTCTCTGAGTATCATCATTTCCAAATAAGATAAGATATTAGACATTGATTGCTAAATGTACATTTGTCTACTTTTGGCTTTTCATCACAGGAAAACTAAAAGGTGTTTTGGGTCTATTGGTAAACATGTGTTTTATTAAAAGATTGTACTATAAAGTAACATGTTTCCAGAAATGATGAAATAAGTGTTCATAAATTTTCCAAGCCACAAGATACTAATGTAAAAGAAAGTTTATAATTGTTTACTTAGTTTTTACTTACAAATTAAGGTTTCTAAGGGGTAAAATTCCTAATTAGTATATGTGATTGAAGCTACTAAAAATTAAGAAAAATATGTCTGTGTACAAAAAAAAAGTAAGATATATAAAGGTACAAAGAATGAAAATATTTTGTTTGGTTAAGAAAGATAAATTTGTCCTCAAGTACTAGGAGGGAAAAGAAAGACATGGGACAAATTCTGAATGTAAGAGGAAAGTTATAAAAGGTTTGTGGAAGAGGAATTCTGGAAAAGCAGTTTTATGCATGATCAAGTTGGCTAAGATTGAAATAAATTTAATTAAGTAAATGAGTTTTAATAGCAGAAATAAGCTGGTGCAAAATTAAAATTTGGTCTTCTGTCTCTTAAAAGAATAATATGCTTAAACTTGATAAAGAGGTTACAAAAGATTTTTCTTTACCTTTGAGTAAGTCTACCTAAAAGACAGAAAAAAAAAAAAAAACTGTTAAAATAATTTCCTACGTTCAAAAGACTGAGGTCTCTCTATTAAGGCTTTTGGACTGTTAATGCTCTGTTTGCTTTGATTGTTTATATTTTTGACAAGCTCCACCAAAATTCATATCTTAAATAAAGTTTTTTTTTTTACTTTTTTCTTTGAGAATTTTCAAAGGGCCCTGGAACTTCTCAAAGAAATTTGCTCTCTTTCTATAAGGAAAAAGATACTAAACTTATTAGGCTTATTCAATATGTTCAATTACATAGAAAGCATTGTCAGAACAGTGATGATAAGCCTGCTTAGGTGCTATTATGTGGGCAAATGTTATTGACATAGGTGTTTTAAAATTGTATAACATTACTGAAATTCTGATCTGTCCTGGTTATCAGTCATAATTCTGGTTATTATTATTTTAAAGTGTTGTATGTCACAAAATTAACCAAATTTCCTTGTCAATTGCCATTTTGAGGTCTTGTTGTTTACAGACTTATTTCTTTGCTCTAATGCTTTTGCAAAATGTTTCAACTTCAGAAAAATTCATAAAAAGGACTCTGACATTTACACTGGAACTGTACAGGTTTCTGACAAACTTTCTGATCATAAAACTGAACTGGGTAAAAAAAAATTATAAAAATCTGATGGAGAGACTGATAACTTCATAAAGCTGCTAACAAAAAGATTGGGATCAAGAATAGATTACACAGGACTGAACCAACTGATAAGGATGATTATAATTTTTATGATTTTTCGTTTGAAGTATTGCTAAATTTTTAATGTTTTTTCAGATTTAAGAAAAACTTTTTCTCTTTTCTCCTGTGCTAGCTATGACTTATAGCAATTTGGTAAATGATACTTTTATAAGTAAAATTAAAATATTTATCTTTTTCTCTCTACCTGATCCCTCAAATTTAAAAACTCTTAATAAGTAAATATTGTTGTTTTCATGACAATATAGTTATTTGCATAAGTTCAATAAAAATCTGTTCTCCTTATAACAGGACACAATTGGAAACACTGGTTCTATTACCAAGGTTGTGACTGGAACATCATATTTACAATATAACCATACAGCTTTTGAGGAATAAAGATTAGACTTTATGGAATAAAGCCACGTAAAAATATTGGCCTGGTACCTTATGTTCCAAGCAGCACATACCAGGATAAGTAAAGAATGTCACTTATCTGGCAGGTACAAGGAACCTTGAAATATTTTGGGGAAACCTCGGAATAGAGGAATTCACCCAAATTTATAGGTATTGCAGACAAAGTCTGATGACAAAATCCTTGGCTTGGCTTTCCTGGCCTCGAGAGACCTTTAAAGTTCAATGTGAGATTCCTTATAAAAAGTTCCAGCAAAGCAGATTTAAAAGAGCCTATGTGATCAACTGCTATTCTTGCTGTACTTATGTAAATAATTGAGCCAACTCTATTGGAACTAGACTTATTTTGCAAACTAGTTTTAATTTTGCTATCTTAATAAAAATGAGGGTGATTTTAGAAAAAAAATTATATTTCAGTAAAAACTATTTCAGTATAAATTTGCGGATATTAGATCCTAGTTTTGTTGTCTTTTGAGGTTTTTGTTTTATATCTGTTGACTGGACTGGATCCTGATTTCTTCTAGTCTCCTGAAATATCTGGCTACAGATGTCCAAACTAACGTTTTTGATTTTTTCCATCATTTTCATTTGAAATCACTGAGAACTGAACCTGCCCTTTTTCCTGAAGCCTTACAAACTGAAGCTGATGAACTTGATATAAACTTAAGAGATGACCTGACGACACCATCAGAGATATTTTAAACTGCAAAAGATACTTTGACGCTGACATCTAAAATTCTTCTTCACTGGCTGTCCTCTGAACTCAAAAACTGGTTTACAATTTGCTCTAACCATTAATCTTGTTTTTCTTTCGTTTACACAAATATGCTTCTAGAGTCTGCCATGCTGTTGACACAATTTAAAAATCCCGTGGATTCTTAACTTCTACAAGAACTCCTATTGCTAATGGACACTTAATTACAGCCTTATTACAAGCTATTCACCTTCCTTCAAAAATTGCCATTGTTCATTGTTCAGCCCATACTAAGGAGACTGATGTCATATCTTTAGGGAATGACAGGGCTGACAGAGCTGCTAAACATGCAGCTCACTATGGACCCCCTTATCCGTTTTCCACCCAATTCTTAAACCTGCCTTTATCCCTGACTGATGTTATTAACTATCAGGCAAATGCCCCACAATCTAAAAAAGACAATTAGATACAAAAAGGTGCCAAACAATTATCAGATGGATTATACATTAGACCAAATGGACTTCCAATAGCTCCTTTTCTTTTGACTTTTTGGCTTGCACTTATCTCCCACCAAATGGGACATATGTGCAAATGGGGGATAGTTAAGGAACTGAAAGACAATTGGTTTTGCCCTGGCATCCACAAAATTTCTGACCAAATCACCTCCCAGTGCACAACTTGCAAATCTTACCAAGTCTCTGGGAGAAATCAGTGTGATCCAGGAAGTCCTCCCAGGCCCACGTTGCCTTTTGCGGCACTCCAAATGGATTTTATAGACTTCCCTTCAGCTTTAGGTTACTCTCACTGTTTGGTTATTGTCTGCATGTTTAGTGGATGGACTGAATGCTATCCGACCAGACATGCAGATGCCACAACAGTGGTAAAGAAATTAATAACTGAAGTTATTCCTCGTTTTGGCATTCCTTTATGGATTGAATCAGACCAAGGAACTCATTTTACAGCAGAGATAAACAACTTGCTTGCAAAAACTCTGGGGTATTCATTAAAATTTCATACCCCATATCACCCTCAGTCATCAGGGCAAGTAGAACGTAAAAATCTAGATATAAAAAGAACTCTAGGAAAAATCTGTCAAGAAACTGGACTTAAATGGCCAGAAGCTCTGCCCTTGGCCCTTATGAAGATTCAAAATACTCCAAATAGAAGGCATGGATTGACTCCTTTTGAAATAGTTTTTGGACGTCCAATGCCTACTGGTGTCTCTAAACCTTCAATTCCTGGATTAAATGAATATTATGGGAACTTAAGTGAACAATTTGATGCTATGACTTGTTATATACAAAAATTAACTAGTATACTTGAAGCATATCGTCAACAGGTAAAAGAAGCATGGCCACCACCTTCTGACAAGCCTTGCCATCCCTTTCGACCAGGAGACCGGGTGTACATCAAGGTCTTTAGAAAAAAACACGCACTGTCACCTCGCTGGGAAGGACCTTATGAAGTTTTACTGACGACCTGCACTGCCATCAAAATAAAAGAAAAATCTTCCTGGATCCATGCGAGCCACGCCAAAATAGACCCAGAACATCGCTCTCAAGACAACTGGGAGATAATCCCCACAGGTGACCTTAAACTAAGGATTTCGAGGGCCAAAACCCAGGCCCCAGAAGCAGCCGACATCACGAAGTAGACAGCTTTTCCCAAGATCACGGATCAAGAAAACCTACTTTGACCAATTTCCTCCCCCTTGCTTCAAAACTCCCTATATATATACACACTCACACACACAAACTATTAGTGGATATATATATATATATATATATTTTTAATCATTTATTAGAAAGCTGACTGGAGAGTGCTGGTCTCTATCTGTCCCTCTTCCCCTCTCTAAGTCTCCGCTATGGGCTCTTTTCCGATCTGTGTCTTGCTTTTACTAACCCTCTCCTTTTCAACAGGTCGGGCACAGACCAAACACCCCCTTATGCCAGTTTACCAAGCCCTAGCCACGCTAACTAATCAATCTGACTGTTGGTTATGTCAACAGCTAGATAGTGCAAAAGAACCTGAACTAGTCTTTGTTCCTGCTGATATGAACACCTGGTGGACTAAGTACGGAAAATGGACGAGTAACAGAGTATGGTATCCGCAAGAAGGGAAACTTCACTCTGCTTCTTCTCCTGGTGAGTCACTTGGGCCCCAGAAAGATTACTTAAAAGGTCAAGGACTGTCCCTTGCCCAAGCACAAACAATAAGTGAAAGTTTTTCCCTCTGCATTGAAAGTAAACATGGCACTGGACCTTTCCTGGGTGATATACCGAGACAATATTGCCGTCAAACTCTGTGGTTTGATTCCACAGGTGGCATCTTCAGAACTCTCAAGGAAATTGTAAGTGACTCTATCACTACTCCCTCTGGCACAAACATTTGCCAAATCACCAAGTGCTCTGGATGGCCTACGAGCCACCCGTGTGCAACTTGGGGTATAGCAGCTATCCGCATGGTTAAGCTGCCCAATGCCACAGACTATATATGAGTGGATCAAAAATCTGGACTCACCTGGTCAGGTGACAAGACCAGGCTTTATAGCTGTCAGAATCAGACTGCAGGCCTCCTGTACCAGCTATTCCGTAATCTGTTCTGTTCTCGCAGACTGACTGGAGTTCAGGGGAAATGGAGATGTTTAGGTAGTAACAGTGCAAGTGGCACAGATCATGAAATAGTCCAGATCCTGGGAACTACAGACTCAATTCTAACCTTGTCTTTAAACTACACTGGTCTTTTCATTTTATGCGGCAACAAAGTGTATAAAGGATTCCCACCTAATTGGTCAGGACGATGCGGACTTGGATACCTGGTTCCTTCTGTCACCAAACACTCCACCTTAAATGCTAGCCAAATTACAAACTTGGGTTCGTTTGTTCATAAGATTGTGCCACATAAACGTGCCAGTCGAAAAATCGTGGAAAATCCACTTGTGTATCACAACTCCAAGTTCTTTTCAGCCTTGAGAGTCCTATTCCCCGGCTTTGGAGATTATGAGTTGGAGAAAGCAATATTAAATCTCTCTATGGTAATGGAACAAGAGTTCAACACCACCATGCAAACCTTAAACATACTCCAGTCAGAGATTAACAGCCTAGCATCTGTGGTGCTCCAAAATCGGCGTGCTCTGAACGTACTCACTGCCCAGCAAGAAAGAGCATGCGCAATCATTGGAGAAAAATGTTGTTTTTATGTGAATCAAACAGGTCAAATAATATCTAACTTAAATCTATTAAAAGAGAAGATTGACATTTTTCATCAGATAAACGAAGCTCACACATTTTATTGGACTGACTTGTTTCCAGGATTGGGGGACTGGTTTAATGGAGTGTGGGGAAATGTGCTCCGATTTGTTCTTTTCTGCTTGTTCATCCTCATTCTAATCTATGTTCTTTTCTCTCTTTGCAGACTTCTTATCACCCGGGTACTAACACGATTTCTCTCTCCACAGTCACCAGCTCAGCTTTTAATATGTGAAACTTCTAGGGAAGTTTCAGAGGAGGGAACTGATGGTGCTCAGGGCAAGCTGCCCCAGGAAGCACCACTCTGGTATGCGGATTATTTCGAGCTGAAGACAATAAGGACTCAGAGAGCTCAGGAAAAATATTTGAGTTTTCCCTCCCAAACTGCCTAAAGAATTTAAAACCAAAAAAAATCTGTTTTAGGAAGGGGTTATTATCATGACTGCTATAAAAGATAATTTAGGATAGAGGTTACAATAGAAAAGGCACCAACAAGCCCATCTTATCGGGAGTCCTGTCTCTCTGGCCACATTCTTTGGATGGCCCTGCGAGGAGTTGCCAGACAATCATTTACATTTATAAGGGAAATCTCCATTTGTAAAGGTATCTCCCTCTCTGTTTGGAGAAGAGAGGGGGGGTGAGCTCATTTCTAGTAACTTATCAATGTGGAAGATGAGGCCTTGGGGCTGTATAATAAACCTTACTCTTGTTTACTGTGCTTTAGTGGTAATCTCCTGTAATTGACTCCCCCACCCCCAAAATCCTCCTTTGTCATTGGCTGAAAATGATATTTAAGACGAGAATTTCTGCTATCGTGTTGAGAAACGCAGTGTCCCTGCTTTCTCCCATGTATACATGTTATTAAACTTGGTATTATTTTCTCCTGCTAACCTGTCTTGTTGATTATTTGGCCAGCCAGAAGAACCTTAAGGGAAAGGGCAGAGGGAGATTCTCCCTCTTCCCCCGACACAAGATAGCAGGGTTAAAATAGTGGGTAATATTTACCTAAGCAGTGTAACCTAAGAAGTTTTATCATTTACTTGATAATGCTTCCCATGCAATTTAGCATACTTACCAAGCCTAATTAGTTTAGTATCTCCCTCTTTATAGGAAGAGATCAAATTTACTTGAGAATTGCCAGGGATCTTTGAAAATTCTCAAACAAAAAAGTTATAAGAAAGACTTTATTTAGGATATAATTTTGGGGAGATTGTCAAAAATACAGAGAGGTTTTAAACACTTGGTCAGACAAGATCAAGGAGTTCCTGTTCTTGTCGCAGTGAAACCATGCTTAATTAACAAACAACATTTAAACAGTCAAAAAAAGCTTAATAGAGAAACCTCAGTCTTTTGAACATAGGGAATTACCTTAACAAAACAGATCTCTGTTCTTTAGATAAACTTAACTCAAATGTAAAGAAAAATCTTTTTACGTAATAACCTCTATCAAGAGAAGATTAAGAGTAGAATAGGGCCGGCCCCGTGGCTTAGCGGTTGGACGCGTGTCTTCTGCTGCTGGTGGCCCTGGGTTCCGATCCCAGGTGTGCACCGACGCACCACACTGCTTCTCTGGCCATGCTGATGCCACTTCCCACATACAGCAACTAGAAGGATGTGCAACTATGATGTACAACTATCTACTGGGGCTTTGGGGAAAAAAAAAGAGTAGAATAAAATTATCCTTTTAAAAGGAAGAAGACCAAATTTGAATTTTGTACTAGCTTACTTTTGATATTAAAAATCATTTACTTAGTTGGATTTAGTTTAATCTTAGCCAACTCAACCATGTATAAAACTCCTCAGGGTTTCTCTTCCACAAACCTTCTATAACTTTTTGTTTACATTCAGAATTTGTGCCATGTGCTCCTTTTTTTTCCTTCTAGTACTTTTCAGGGCAAATTTATCTTTCCTACCCAAACAAAAATATTTCCATTTTTTATATCTTCTTAATGAAAACACACATCTTACTCTCCTTGAATACAAACATATTTTTCTTAAGTTTTTAGTAGCTTAATCACATATTAGAAATTTTTAACCCTTAGAAACCTTAATTTTTAAGTAAAAAACTAAGTAAGCAATTATAAAATTTCTTTTACATTAGCATTTCATGGCTTGACAAATTTATATGGACACTTTTTATAATTTTTGGAAACATGTTACTTTATAGTACAATCTTTTAAATAAAACACAAGACATGTTTACCAATAGACCCAAAACACCTTGTAGTTTTTCTGTAATAAGCCAAAAGTAGATAAACCTATATTTAGCAATGTCTAATATCTTATCTTATTTGGAAATGATCTAGATACTCAATGAATTTTTATCATAAAATTTAGCAAAATCCTAAATTTTTAAGTTACCAAAAAGAGTTTAGAAGCTATATACATTATAACATACGATTATTGTTTAAAGTTCACTTAATACTCACCTATTTATTTACCTGTTCTCAATAATTATTTATTTATTATGTTTTAAAGATTTTATTTATTTATTTTTTGCCCCCAAAGCCCCAGTAGATAGTTGTATGTCATAGCTGCACACCCTTCTAGTTGCTATATGTGGGACTCGGCCTCAGGATGGCCGGAGAAGTGGTGCCTCGGTGCGAGCCCTGGATCTGAACCTGGGCCACCAGCAGCGGAGCTCGTGCACTTAACCACCAAGCCATGGGGCCGGCCCCTCAATAATTATTTAGATTGCCTACAAGACTTTATGAGACATTAAATAATATTAGCCATCATTTATTTTTTTTGAGACCAGTTTTGTAGTAGAAATAACATCAGTTTATTTGACGAATAAAAGCTGCATATCTGCATTATATCCAATGCTGAAAACTAACAAGCTTAAATAAGCTTTTATTTACCAAAGATTATTTCATATCACGTTAACTGGAAAAACATTTGGATTTAGAACTAACTTTTGTGAGTGCTTATTTCAAGTTAATTGAATAAACCTCTTGATTTTAACCATAACCTCTGGAGGTAAAATACCGCACACATATAACATACATGTAGAGACAGACACATAAAGAACAGACAGATGCAACAAAGATTTTACAGCCGCTGTTTTAGAAAATTTAGCAGTTTCCATCTGCAGAAAGCTTCCTTCCAATTTCTTTTTTCTTTCAGTCTTAGGCCCCCTGCTGTCTTAGCACTTGCGCAAGTCTCCTGGGTTCAGAGGCCAGGCAGCCCAGCCGGGAATGATCAAGCAAACTCAATTTCCCACTTTCCTTTTCTTTTATTTTGCTACAAAGTCTGAACAATTTCTAGGGACTGTGTAGTGGGTCAGGAGTGTGCTGCTTGTGAGTGTTACTCCCTAAAGAAAGGTCGTAATCACTCTCTTACATGCCTTGGTTTCTCCCGCTCGCAGTCTAGGTACTGCCGTGGGGGTTTGGAGTGCGGGTGACTAGCCCTCCCGTGCACGTTCCCGGACTAACCTGTGATAAATTAACATGAATGATAGTGGAGCTCGCTATAGGAAGGAGGGTTACAAGTCGTGGGGTTCCCCTCTGACACCCCCGATGAGATTCTCAGTTGCTTGAGAATTCCCGAAAGGTCGGGAGGATCAATCTCCCTTTTCTTTGGAGCTGAACAGATTCAGTCTCTCATTTCTCTATCAAGCAGTTTTTTTAATACTTTATAAACATAATTTTTCCCAATTTTAAGCCATATTAAAAAGTCACCCTGCTCCATTCACTCCAAAATTTCCCCCTAGGCTCCTCTGGTCTAGGAAATTCTCTCTACGTTTCTCTTTCCTAGGAATTCCTCCCTAGGTTCCTCTGACCTGGGGAATGTATCAGTACCCCCTTAAGACACCTGGCCTTAAGCCTTGAAAACAGCTCAAATAAACTCTGGACCGTCGACTTAAAATAAAAAGGTCCAGGTTTCAGGAGAACTCACTCGTGTCACCTGAAGAATGCAGTGATCTGGGGAGCACAATGGGCTCCTATTGGTACCAAATGCCAGTTCAGTGTAGATTCCAGGTGGTCTCTGGTGGGTTTCTCTGAAATCTTGCCACGACTACACCAACAAATGTCTACATAAATAATCCATAACCAATGTATAAATCAAAATTGGGGTGAATTTATTATGAGCTAACTTTTGAGGACCATGGCCCTGGGCCTTCCTTTCATAAGGAAGGAAGGGCACCGAAGGAGTGGGGTGTACAGAGCGGTTATATACCGTCAAAGAGCAAGTATCACATAGGATTGTAATGTCCCTTTTACAATAGCCACAAGATCGCCCTGCTAGGTTGCCCTGCCAGAATAGCTATAGATGGAAACAGCGTGGAGCAGGTCTGTCATCTCATTGGGCATGGCTGGTGTCAGGTCTGTTGTCTGGAGCTGGGTGGTCACAGGATGAGTCCAGCAGTAAAATCCAAGCCTAGGGAGAAATGCTTATCCTTAAGGCAATGTCAACGAGGGGGAAGTTGCATCCTTATGTTAAGGGCATTTACTCTTCTCTTTGAGACACGGCAAAGCAGATACACAATGCAGGCGACAGGCCCTTTTGGAAAAACAAACTCAGTCCGAATTAGATTTACCCCAAATGACTTCCTCATATGCTCCAATATATCCTATTGTTTGCCATTTATTTATCAAGCTCAGGGTGTGTCTTTCAAACAGAAATCATCGAGAATAGCATGAAGTAGTCACTTACCAACAGATGTCACTGTGGCGACAGAATATTAACAAGTGGCCTTCAAATATAACCTTTTTCCCAAATACTATATTTCACTGAGTTAATCCAAAAGGGATTCTTCTCTCTTATACTGACAAATCTCCACTCTGAACTTAGCACTAGAGGTAGCCAATTTTGAATAAAGACATCAAAGCTAGCCAATAGATCCTATTAAAACAAATCCAAACTTGGGAAAACTTTTGTTTTCAGTCACATGCAAACTCTCTCAAACTCAAGATAAATTCCTGGTTTTGTGCAGATGGAGAAAAGCATCTCTTTCTCTTTTTCTATTCAGATAGTGCAGGGAAGAGCCCAAGGTGTCTCCTGGAAGAACACTAACAGTTCTTCACATTAGAAATGCATGCAGTGTTTCCTAGATTCTTTTCTATAGGCCGAGACCTGCTGACCTGATCAGAGGAGCAAACTTCTGGGCTCCAACAGTAAATAAGACTCTGTGCAGTTTACCACAACAATGAACTACAAAGATGTATCAGGAAATATTTTGAACACCCACACCTAAGCTCTCAGTTTCCCTCTGTCTAATTCCATGGCTACCTGAACTGAATTCATTCTCCATCTCCATCCCTTTCATGATAGTTTTTATCTCCTTGAATCAGCATACTATAACATCTAAGAGAAATTTATCAAAATACTCTCTTCAAAATAGCTAACTGAAGTATAAGAATTGTAGAGGGTCAAGATTTTAAGATGAAAGTGATGTACAGAGTAACTGTACTACAAAATAAAAAGAAAAGGAATGAGAACAATAAGAAAGGAAGAAAAAAATGCTAAGGAGAAGGAATATAATAGAGTAAAAGTAAGAAAGAGAGAAAAAGAAGAAAGTAGGTGTAGGAAAGAGAAAGAGGCAGGAGAAGCATGAGAAATGACAAAAAGGGGCACGAGCAGAGGGAAGACACCATGCTCAGAGCGAATGACAAGTCAACTGGCTTCTGAGCAGGGCTCAGGTCTAGAGTCACTGGGCTGCGCTTGAAAACTCCACTCAGTTCTAACATCCAGAGAATGACTACTGCTCATCCAAACTCTGATGACACTGATTACCATCACTGTCCTCTCCCAGGACCTGCTGGAGCTTTGGGAACTGCTTCTCTCAGCAGCTTTGGGACTAACAGAGTCCCCATTAAATATTCATGAAGTAGGATGGTGTTTTTTTTAATTACTTTTTTAAATTTTATTTATTTATTTGTTTTCCCCAAAGGTCCAGTAGATAGTTGTATGCCATAGCTGAACATCCTTCTAGTTGCTGTATGTAGGATGCGGCCTCAGCATGGCCGGAGAAGCCAGTCCGTCGGTTCGCGCCCGGGATCCGAACCAGGGCCACTAACAGTGGAGTGCGATCACCTAACCGCTAAGCCATGGGGCCTGCCCAGGATGGTTGCTTTGAAAGAGTAACTCAGAGAGAGATCTCTCAAGGGTACATATAATCCTGCCAAATCCTACACTCACCCATCTGAAGAATTAAGAAACTAAACTTTTTTTTTTAATTACTGTGAAGAAAAGTAGGAAAAAATTTTCTTGGCAAAACTTTAAATGTTCCATCATTTTTGAAGTTACCTCACAAAATTCTGTGCATAATCTAAAATTCTGGGCTCCCTACAGTTCCAAATATGTTTCAGAAATGATCTCTTTATCATCACAATGTAAGCCTATGCCTTATAAAGCAAAATAAACTTGGATGAGTTTTATCTTGGAGAGAGAGGGCAGCAAGAAAAAGAGTAGGATGTGCCTCTCTGCTATGAAGGAAAATAAATAAAATCACCAAAATATACAAAATATGCCTCTAAAACTGAATAAAGAGGTCTCTAAAGAGTTTTACATTTTAAGTAAAAATGCACCTATATAAAATTACACATCAGTTTGACTAAAATCTGGTCAACTTAATAGAAGAAGAATTCATTCAGTTTCATTTAAATAGCATGACTTATGATTAGCTGCATAATAAATGGTAGATATTTTAATTCTGGTATACCATGTCCTTCCACCAATGAAGGTGGGCTTAAATCTGTCATTTTCCTAAAAAGGGCCAACCAGATGTTCTGCTTATTTGATTACTTAATAGTATGGATCTGCTCCTCATTGCCAACGAAGGATGTCTACAAACAGGCTTTATCTTGTATATGTAATGGGAAACGCAGGCTGAGTTTACAAAAAGAAAAATTGAAAATGGAGCATTGCCTTGAGGAGACGTGGTCAATCTGTTCAAGAACATTTTCTCACTTGGTCAAGTGAAAAGCTGAGAGAGAATGCTGTCGGCCTCTTCCTTGGCCCCTTATAGAATGTGTGCATTACCTCAATTGAACGTGTCCTAAAATGTTTGAACTAAACTTGGAAATGAGTTGATGATACCGCATTTGCATTATGTCACACAGAATCTCTTTCATTAGGCACCATTCAAAACACTTTTTGGGACATTAGAGACCAGAAAAGTTTTGCTTCTCTGAGAGACTGTTGCTTTTAATCTCATGGACATGAGGTGATAGAGAATTGTTCCCATTACCCTTTCTACTTTAAACCTGAGGGATACATTTCCGATTACCTTTAAAAACTGCAGGTTCTTCCGAGCCGGCCCCGTGGCTTTGTGGTTAAGTGCATGCGCTCTGCTACTTGCGGCCCGGGTTCGGATCCCGGGCGCGCACCGATGCACCGCTTCTCCGGCCATGCTGGGGTCACGTCCTATGTACAGCAACTAGAAGGATGTGCATCTATGACATACAATTATCTACTGGGGTGTTGGGGGAAAAAATAAATAAAAAGAAGAATAAAAAAAGAAAGAAAACTGCAGGTCCTTCCAAAACAACTTTCAGTGCTCTGGCTTACTTCAGCTTCATTTCATTGTTCCATCCTAAACGCCTTTCAGTTTGATCTATTTTCCTTTGTAAACTTTTTGTATACCTAGATATTTAAAAGCTGCTCAAATCTATATTGGAGAAAAGTTGGGTTACAGTACTTTCAGACAACATGTAAACCCAATTTTTAGGGTTTATACACAAAATGTTTCTGCCATGTTTCTACCAACTCTCCTTCCATATATTTTCCTCCAGGACTTCCTGTGACCAAATTGCCTTTCTAAAAGCCAGTCCTCTGTTCATTCTCTTGGCCAGTGACATTTTCATAGAAACATAAAGGACTGAATTTTCCAAAGATGCAACAATAATGATCAAGTCCTGATTCACACCTAGATATCCTGCTCCTGTTGTCCATGAATTTTAAAACTAAAGTTAATTATCTCTTTCATTTTATCTAAATCTATTGAGTAACTTGGGCACTGAGTCCCTAAACTGATCCACAGTCTGCTTTAGCAGCCACAAAACTCTCTCTCAAATGCTTGCATTCATGTGCTGAGTAGGTATTTTATTTATTTAGATCTTATTCAAAAAAAGAGCTTCATTTATTTACTCAAATACTTAAGTATATACTATGTGCCCAAAGGTCTTGAAATGTTGGCAGTCTGCAAGTAAGACAGATATGTATAAACAGATAAATTACACTACAGAAATAATTTGAATGAAAGAGATATGAATAAAATGCCATGGGACGCCAGGGAAAGAGCCACCATGGGTTGACATACAACTAAGATATATAACAATGTACTGGGGCTTTGAGGAAAAAAACAACCACCATGAGGGGTGGACAGGTTTTGTAACATCTAGGTAAAGGAAAAGGAAGGGAGAGAAGATAAAGAGAAAACAAGATAAACGGAAAGGTTTTCTTCTTCTTAATGTTTCTGCCACCAACTTTTGGAGCACACTGCTTGCAGATGTCCTTTCTAGCCAGTCTTATCTTTCAGCAGGCTTCTATAGACTTCAAAAATTTGATTGTACCAAGCTGGGCTCCTCCCTGGAGACAATGCCAACTATGTAGGGAGCCAGTAGGGGAGCAAAAGATTCACGGGAATCTGCAGCCCTTCTGCAATTCACTGGTGGGGAGGGGCACCAAGGCTTCACCTTGGCCTCTGTCTCCAAGTTCACATAAAGGAGGGTCGGTTTCTTCCTCGCTAGATGAGCGTGGAGAGAAACATCCTTCACAGAAGGGATTATGGAAAAATTAATGTGAGAGCCATGAAAAAGGCAGAGGAGGTAGCACCATGAATCTGAAGTAACTGGACATGTGAATTAGTAACCAGTAGGAAGAAGAGCTGAAGACAAAAAAATAAAGGCAAAAAACCAGTTCTCAATTTTCTAAGATGGAAATGCAAGCCTTTCTTCTTCAAAAAGAAAAATAAAATTGAAAGTGGTCACATGTTGCAAATAATGATTTTAACCACGATGTCACTACACAATAATGTGTAGCAATCAGTTGTTAAGTGCACTGCAAATAGTTCAAACTTAACAATTATGTTATCAAAGTTTGCAATTGATATATATATTTTAGTAAATAGTAGACTGTGTGCAAAGTTGTCACTATATTATTGACAATGTCACTCTTACTATTGAAAACATGACTAGGAGGGAGAAGATAGTGTGACCTCAGATTGCTAGAGTCACAGTAAGAAAAGTCAAGAAAGTGCCATCAGGTCATTTGGACAAAAGGATGCTATATGGCTGTTGGGTTTATAACAGATCAACTGGAGAAAAACAAGTCACTACATTAAACTATTTTCTACCTACCTCCATCACCCTCTCCAAGAACACATATTTTAAAATGAGACAAGTTATTATATTAAAAATTACTTGCTTTATCATTTTGAAAACTACATCAAAAAATGAACTGGGTTCATTTTTTGGGAACAAAAAAAACTGGGTTACAACCATCCTGGTATCAATTCCAACTACCATCTTTCACCAAACTAAAATTCTAATTATCACTAATTCACTTGCAATCTAGTGCTCCTCCAAAATACAATATCAACAACTTAAAATGTTTCATAACTTTTTTTAAATTGCCCTAGAATTTTAGAGGATAATATAAATATATCTCTTGGAAAAATTGAGAAAGATAAAGACACTAGGACAGGAAAAGATGAAAATATTACCCTAATCGATGATGTAAAACACAAGATATGAACAACTGTTAAAAAGAATTCTCTATGAAATCGATCAATTCTACTATCTCTACACGTGGCTATTTCCTATCAGTAATTTGATGCATAAACAAATAGAATAGTGTATTTAATGGGATCAATTCTTTTAGTTGTGTGCTTTTCCTTGTAAAACTACATATGCTTTTATGTTCTTCCTTTATTTTCAGGTGATGTCACATTAGAACACCCTCATCTCTGAAGATCTTTGCATTAAGGAACTCTACCTTGGCCCTTGATCAACTGTACTCTGCGTTATGATAAACTCAGAGACCTACATAGAACAATGTTTCCTACATCTTATCTCCCATGAGTTGCTCATGTCAGGGAGTATAGTCCACCAAGTAAACACTAAGCAGTGTTTCAAAAACATCGGATACTAAAAGGAGGACATGCAGGGTTGGGTGTGGGCCCCCATTCAGTGCCTAGTGCAAAGAAGAAAGAGGTCAATGCATCCCTCCAGAGACTGGGATAAAACAGGAGGTTATAAGCACGAGGCTCCCTTTGCAAGCCTTTAAACAGGGACCTAGAATAAAACTGTTGACACTGTGGATCATTGTTGGTTTTACAGGGAACTCATGAGGAAGATAAGGAGATGAAATAATGATAATTATAATAACAGCAGCAAACACTTCTACTGAACCAGGCACTGCAATCTGAATGTTAATTCTGTGCTTGAACATACATGAACTCCTATATCCCTCAAAATATTCTGATGTAGTAGATGTTGTTCTTCTCACCATTTTACAGATGAAGAGACCGGGTACAGTGGCTGGAAAACTCAGCCAGGTTACAAAGCTGCTAAATGGCCGAGCCCAAGCTCAGTGCTCTTCTGTGATGCTCTTTGACTAAAACTCCAAGTTAAGTTTCTGATGACTATCTTTCTCTCTATAATCTAATGGGGGAAAAATCAAAATTCTTAACTCTAACATCCATGCTACCATTTAGGAAAAGTTGGTGAGGGAGAGATTTCTGAATAGTAACAATACCCTTCTATTAACTCTTCACTTATAGATCAGACATCAATAGTCCTGCTCAGTCCACCAAGAAGAAACTGGGACTTTATTATGCCAAAAAGAAGAAAAAACAAATAATAAAACAACCAAATTCCTTTATACATCATTACACAAATGTGATTCTTAATTCCGTGTGACAAATATGAAGTGTTTTCCTGGTTTACAGCTCCATATAAAGCTGATGTTAATCTCATGCTATCTTCCCAGCCAATAACACAAAATACTTTAAAACAACGAAAGGCACAATGACAAAAAACAACCACAAAGAAAATTAAATATTACATCTGAACGCTGTACAATTTTTTAAAGATTACTTAAAAGTTAGATTTAGTAAAATTTGTATCTCTATCTTGCCTCTCCCAGTTATCTCTGAAGGTAAAGAAAAGGATTAAGAAAGGCACAAGGAAGCCAGTTAGGGAAGCGAGTCAGCGGGAAGAGGTAAGTTGGCCGCCCCTCTGCAGACAACAGACAGAAATCTTCCCTGGGAGCTGTCTCAGGCCTCACAAGATGTGGAGCTTTGACCTCGGGCAGTGGCTACACCTGGACGCCAGCAGCAGTGAGTCTTAGATTTCAGTCTACACGGTAATAACTGGACAAGTCCAGTGTCCCCTTCCCTGGAATTCTAACTCAGCAAGTTTGAAGTTGGGACATGAGAATTTTCCATTTAACAAGCCTACCAGTGATTTTCCTTGAGTTATCTGCAGATTATGATCAAAGGCATACCTTGAAGAGAAGCACAAACTCACTACCCAGTATGCACTTCACAGATACTTTGTGTCACACACTCTCAGACCATTCCCTGGTCCAGGGGTCCCACATGCCTCAACATCCTTGGGCCTGTGTTGTTCATCAGGAGGTTCCGATGGTGGCAAAACAGACAGGACTCACCTGGGAAACTGCCCCTCTGTGTAATTCAGTGAGTGTGTGGGCTGCCTGCAGCCCAGATGTAAAGTGGGTCTTGCTACATTTAAAAATAAATTTCTTTTTAATTTTATTGAGGTCATATAGCTTATAACTGTAAATTTCAGGTCTACATTACTATATTTCAGTTCTGTATAGACTGGATCATGTTCACCACCAATAGTCTTGTTTTCATCTATCACCATACATATGTGCCCCTTTACACCTTTCTCTCTTTCCCTCTGGTAACCACAACCTGTACTCCCTATCTATGTGTTTGTTTATTTTCCACATATGAGTGAAATCAATCAGTATTTTTCTTTCTCTATCTGACTTGTTTCGCTTAGTATAATACCGTCAATGTCCATCCATACTGTCACAAATGGCATGAGGTTGTCTTCTTTATGGCTGAGTAGTATTTCATGTTATATATGTATATATATCACATCTTTATTCTTTCATCCATTGATAAGTACTTGAGTTGCTACTCAGTGTTGGCTATTGTGAATAATGCTGTGAAGAACATAGGGGTGCATACATTTTTTTGAATTACTGACTTCATATTCTTTGGATAAATATGCAGAGGTAGAATAGCTGGATCTTATGTTATTTTTATTTTTAATTTTTTGAGAAATCTCCATCATTTTCCCCTAGTGGCTGCACCAGTTTGCATTCCCACCAGCAATGTATGAGGGTTCCCTTTTCTCCACATCCTCTCCAACACTTATTATTTCTTGCCTTTTTAATAATAGCCATTCTGATGGGTGTGAGGTGATATCTCATTATAGTTTTGATTTGCATTTACTTAATAATTAGTGATGTTAAACATCTTTCATGTGCCTGTTGGCCCTCTGTATAACTTCTTTGGAAAAATGTCTTTTCATATCCTCTGCCCATGTTTTGATCAGGTCGTTCATTTTTTTGTTGTGGAGTTGTATGAGTTCTTTATATATTTTGGAAATTAGCCCCTTGTCAGACATATGATTTGCAAATATTTTCTCCCAGTTGGTAGGTTGTCTTTTCATTTTGTTGACAGTTTCCTTTGCTGTGCAGAAACTTTCTAGTCTGATGTAGTCCTACTTGCTTATTTTTTCTTTTGTTTCCCTTGCCGGACAAGATACAAAGACAGACATTATATAAAGATAAAAGGGACATTCCACCAAGAAGACATAACACATTAATATACATGCACCTAACACAGGAGCAACAAACTATATAAAGCAACTATTAACAGACTTAAAGGAAGAAATTGACAGCAACGCAATAATTTTAGGGGATTTCAACACCCCACCCACATCAATGGATTGATCATCCAGACAGAAAGCCAACAAGGAAACAGTGGCGTTAAATGAAACATCAGACAAGATGGTCTTAATAGATATATAGAGAACATTTCATCCCAAAACAGCAGAATACACATTCTTCTCAAGTTCACATGGAACATTCTCAAAGATAGACATATGTTGGGAAACAAAGCAAGACTCAATAATTCTAAGAAGACTGAAATCATATCACGCATTTTTCTGACAACAATTGTGTGAAACTAGAAATCAACTACAAGAAACGGTTGGAAAAGTCACAAATATTTGGACACTAAACAACATGCTACTGAACAACTATTGGATCAATGAATAAAGCAAAGGAGAAAACAAAATATTACTAGAGAAAAATGAAAATAAAAAACAACATATGAAAACCTATGAGATGCAGCAAAAATTGTACTAAGAGTGAAATTTATAGCAATAGAAGCCTACGTCAAGGAACGAGAAAAATCCCAAATAAACAATCTAACACGGTACCTAAAAGAACTAGAAAAAGAAGAATAAACAAAGCCTAAAGTCAGTAGAAGGACAGAAATAACAAAAATCAGAGCAGAAATAGATGAAAGAGAGGCTAGAAAAAGAATAGAAATGTTCAATGAAACTAAGAGCTGTTTCTTTGAGAAGATAAGTCTCTTTCTTTAGAGATAGAGATGGCATATGGGCAGAGATTATAAGATCAGAAAATCCAGACACTCAATCAGAGAAATCTCTGAAATTTAAGCATCATTTAAGCAACTTTTTAGCATCTTTAATACGTTCGAATATGCTGTACTTTTAACATCTGTTTGAATACGTGTGGCAAAGTCAAAGGACAGCCTATACTAGGCACCACAGGATGATAATAGCTTCCCTGCCTTCAACAACAAAAGGTCCAGGAAACTGACTTATCTTGGGTCCAAGTTGGGAACTATTTGGGAGAAATAGAGTGAAAAAGTAAATAAACCAGACAAGAATAAAAGAATTAGACAGGGATCTGATGGCAAAGAATACTTTTCCCAGCTACAGACCAATAGAATCTGGACAGAATGAGAAGGCTCATAACTACACCTGGCACCAGGAAGTAAAGTGGAAATCTCACAAGGGAGGCCACTTTGAGGCCTATAAACACCTTGCAAAACTACTCATTAGGATTTCAGAACAACAACATGTTTAGGATGTGTGTGTTCAATATATGCATGTCCTGGGTTCTCCTCATGATATTTTACTTACCTATATGTATATTTCCCTAAACCTTTGTTGATTATAAAGCAAAGCGAAGAGAATAACTGTGCGGCAGAGGTAAAGAGCAAATTAAAAACAAAAAACATACTGTAGTCACCATGTTGAGACTGTAAAGTAAACTGAATTAACTGATGGACAGGAGATGCTCTTTCTGAAATTTTTTTAACAAATTAAAAAATTCATAAAATATTCTTCAACATTGACGGTAATATACAATGCATAGATCAGTTAGTTCAAGCTTTACCTTCAGGGGGAGTCATTGACCATAATAGAGAATTCAGTTTCCAGGAGTCAGCTAGTCTTGTATCAGAAAGTGTCACATTTCAGACCTGGCTGTGCGTTTCAACTATTCACGTCTCTTTAAGCTAGTCATATCTTGATAAGCACCACAGGCTTTGCTACTTAGCTTACTGAATATCAGAAATAGCTTTTCATTGGTGAAATGAGTGGTTCGTTTAATTAGCATGAATTTAGAAAGGAGCTCTCATTGGTGAAACTGCAGGGATTCCATATATGTGGACTGGCCGAAACATCAGAGAATATCCTCATACTTAGAGGAAGAAGGTAAGAGTCGAGCAAGAAAGGATGTCAGGTGTGATGTCCTGACAGTGCTGCACCAGCTGCTGGTTTAGGAAAATGTCTCCTTGCCTGTTGCCAGCCTTTAGGCACAGGATCCTGCCTCCTTCACATCTGTATCATGTGAAACTTTCGTGGAAGGTGTAGCCGGGCATCTATCCAGGTAGCGAGCTGCACATCCCCCGATGAAGGGACTCTTGCCTAGACCGCTTCATCATCCTAACACAATGCCACTCAGTCTTGGACTTCACTGGCTCCATATAAAACAGGCAACACCAACAGCCAAAGGGATAAATGGTTTCACTTAGGATTCCATGTTCACCCCAATGCAATGTATGCTATAAGCACTCTATACAACCCCATATAAACTATATATATATATGGAAAGTTCAGTTGGTCCTCCAGGCTTTCAGACACACCCCAGGACTCTCACATATTGCAGTGCTGTGATGTAATCTCAAAACCTCTCCTTCACTTCATGGATCCAGTAGCAGAAAATAAGGAAAACACATTATCTTTCATGGCTTTTTAGTGTCTACACATGTCATCTCTTCAACCAGACTATCACTTAAATTTTTCTATATGCCTCTCGTCCACCCCCCAAATTCGTCTCTCCCTGTTTCCTGAGTCAAGCTCCACTCCACTAGAAGGCCCTCCCTGGTCCTCCCCTCACAGAGTCTCATCAATCACTAAAGTCAATTTGAAGCCCCAGCTCACGTGGACCACTCCGGAATCAGCACACAGACACGGCACACCTGCACCCCTCGTTTTGACAATAATGTTGTGCTGTCTGGAAGGGTGGCGGCTTAACACTTTCCTGAGTGTATTTCATTTTCCCTCAAATGCATTTCAGCACAAGAAGTGTGCACACTTGCCCTGTCAATCCACCCACTCTTAACAATATCATGATGACTGCATAACAGCCACTTAATGTCTATTGAATGAACACGCTTGTCAGGTAGAAAAATAATTGAAATGGTCAATATGAGCAGCAGCTGTAGCTGGTAATATCATTTTCCTCATTTGCTTTAAAGGTACCAAAAGACACCGACAAACTTTGTGGGTTTCATTTGAAATGCCAAAGTAACAAGTTATCAGTTATATCGAAACCTAGTGGCAATTACAGAAGATAAATAAAAATAGGGAGTAGACAAAAATCCTAGGATATCATCAATACTGGGGCCCAGACAGATGTCCTAACTTTACAAGTCCTCAGTGTTCTCACCAGGAAATCAGGAATGATAACCGCCTTGGCCCTGTTCATAGGGCAGGTGTGACGCAGGAGCAACTACTATGCGGAAAGAGCTAAGACAATGACAGCTGTTATTCAGAAATAACCCACCAGGAGTACCACTTGTTTTGAGATTTTAAAAATCGATGTTTAGTTAGAATAATCACACTTTATTTCCTGTGTTTAAAAAATCCTCTTCAGGGCCGGCCCCGTGGCTTAGCGATTAAGTGCACGCGCTCCACTACTGGCGGCCCGGGTTCGGATCCCGGGCGGGCACTGACGCACCTCTTCTCCCGCCATGCTGAGGCCGCCTCCCACATACAGCATCTAGAAGGATGTGCAACTATGACATACAACTATCTATTGGGGTTTTGGGGAAAAAAAGGGAGGAGGATTGGCAATAGATGTTAGCTCAGAGCCGGTCTTCCTCAGCAAAAAGAGGAGGACTAGCATGGATATTAGCTCAGGGCTGATCTTCCTCACAAAAAAAAAAAAATTTTTAAATCCTTTTCAGAAGAATTCAACGTCATCACCATATGTCCACATCAAGGTCTCTCCAGAACCAGTGCTGAATCTTTGCTTTATTATGAGATGCTAGTTGAGTAAACTTGAGTCTCCAGAGCTTGCTTGGCATTTGTGCTGATTGTCGCTCTTTTGCATTCAATTAATAACTTTGTTGTGGTATTTCCTCAACCATCGAGGCATGTCTTTTTCTCTGGTGTATTTCTGTTTAGCATTTCAGAAATGTAGTTATTTCTCAAGTAGGGTTATATGCTCCCTGCCTCCAGGGACCATTGGTATTACCTCTATTTTCCCCAGGATATTACATATTCTATATACATAACAGACACACAATGAGTACTAAGGAACTGATAAATAAATGGCAAGCAATAGGATATATTGGAACACATGAGGAAGCCATTTGGGGTAAAACTAATTTGGCCAGAGTTTGTTTTTCCAAAATGGCCTGTCTCCTGCATATCTGCTTTCCCGTGTCCCAAAGAGAAGAGTAAATGCCCTTAAGATAAGGATGCAACTTCCCCCTCATTGACATTACCTTAAGGATGAGCATTTCTCCCTAAGCTAGGATTTGGTTGCTGCAGTCATCCTGTGACCACCCAGTTCGAGACAACAGACCTGACCCAGCCAAGCTCATCGAGATAGCAGACCTGCTATCCATCAATGGACCTGCTGTGTCCATCAATAGCTATTCTAGCCAGGTAATCTGACAGGGTGATCTTGTCGCTATAGTAAAAGAGACATAACAAGCCTATGTGATACATGCTCTTTGACGGTATATAACCGCTCTGTACACCCCACTTCTTTGGTGCCCTTCCTTCCTTAGGGAAGGAAAGCCCAGGGGCACAGTCCTCAAAAGTTGGCTCATAATAAACTCACTCCAATTTTGATTTATAGATTGATTATGGATTATTGACGTAGACATTTGTTGGTGTAGTCATGGCAGGATTTCAGAGAAACCCACCAGAGACCACCTGGAATCTACACTGAACTGGCATTGGGTACCAATAGGGGCCCATTGTGCCCCCCAGATCACTGCATTCTTCAGGTGATCCTGGTGAGTTCTCCTGAAACCCTGACCTTCTTATTGTAAGTCAACAGTTCAGAGTTTATTTGAGCTGTTTTCAAGTCTTAAGGCTAGGTGTCTTAAGGGTGTATCGGTACATACCCTAGGTCAGAGGAACCTAGGGGAGCATTCCTAGGAAAGAGAAGCCCAGGGGGTATTTCCTAGACCAGAGGAGCCAAGAGAGCACTTTTGGAGTGAATGGGGAGGGCTGACCTTTTTAATTTGGCTTAAAATTGGAAAGAATTGTGTTAATAAGGTCTGAACAAAACTGCTTGATAGAAAAATGAGAGACTGAATCTGTTCAGCTGCGAAAAAAAGGGACATTGCTCCTCCCGGCCTTTTGTGCATTCTCAGACATGAAGTTGTAAAACTTCTAGAAGAAAACATAGGGAAGAGGCTCCTCGACATTGGTCTTGGGAATGATTTTGTGGATATCCCACCAAAACCGCAAACAACAAAAGAAAAAATCAACAAATGGGACTACATCAAACTTAAAAGCTTCTGCCCAGCAAAAGAAACAACCAACAAAATCAAAAGGCTGGGAGAAAAGTTTTACAAACCACATATCAGATAAAGGGTTAAATACCCAAAATTTATAAAAAACTTTTACAACCCATAAGAAAATTTATAAAGAACTCATACAACCCAATAAGAAAAAAGCAATCCAATCGAAAAATGGGCAAATGACTAAGTAGACATTAGTCCAAAGAAGACATCCAAATGGCCAACACACACATGAGAAGGAGATCAATGTCACTAATCATCAGGGAAATGCAAATCAAGACCACAAAGAGCTATCATCTCACACGTGTAAGGATGGTGATCATCAAAGAGACAAGAGATACTAAGTGTTGGCAAGGATGTGAAGAAAAGGGAACCCTTGTGCGCTGTTCATGGGAATTTAAATTGGTGCAGCCACTATGGAAAAGACAGTGGAGGTTCCTGAAAAAATTAAAAATAGATACACTTCAGTGTATTTATCTGAAGAAAATGAAAACACTAACTTGAAAAGATATATGCACCCCTGTGATTATTACAGCATTATTTATATAGCTAAGATATGGAAACAACCTAAATGTCCATCAATAGATGAGTGGATAAAGAAAATGTAGTATGGGCCGGCCTGGTGGCGTAGTGGTTAAGTGCATGTGTTCCGCTGTGGTAGCCTGGGGTTCAGATCCTGGGAGCGCGCTGCCTCACCACTTGTCAGGCCATGTTGTGATGGAGTCCCATATAAAGTGGAGGAAGATGGGCACGGATGTTAGCCCAGGGCCAGTCTTCCTCAGCAAAAAGAGGAGGATTGGCACATGTTAGCACAGGGCTGATCTTCCTCAAAAACAAAGGAAAGAGAATGTGGTACATATTTACAAAGGAATATTATTCAGCAATAAGAAAGAAAAAATCTTGCCATTTGCAATGTCATGTATGGACCTTGAGGTCATTATGCTAAGTGAAATTACTGAGACAGAGAAAGACAAATACCATTTGAGCTCAGTTATACATACAATCTGGCTCTTCAGTTTCTCACCAAACTGCCACTGGCAGGCCGAGTTGAGTACCGGTTTTCTTTTTCTTTTTTTTTTTGTGAGGGAGATCAGCCCTGAGCTAACATCTGTGCTAATCCTCCTCTTTTTGCTGAGGAAGACCAGCTCTGAGCTAACATCTATTGCCATTCCTCCTCCTTTTTTTCTTCCCCAAAGCTCCCAGTAGATAGTTGTATGTCATAATTGCACATGCTTCTAGTTGCTGTATGTGGGACGCGGCCTCAGCATGTCCAGAGAAGCGGTGCGTCAGTGTCCGCCCGAGATATGAACCCGGGCTGCCAGTAGCGGAGCTTGCGCACTTACCCACTAAGCCACAGGGTCAGCCCCAACATCTGCGTCTTCTTTTTATGTGTCTGTCTACATGTATGTTATACGTGCATGGTATTTTACCTTTGGAGGGTATGGTCAAAATTAAGAGCTCTATTCAATTAACTTGAAGTAAGTGCTTAGAAAAGTTATTTCTAAATCCAAATGTTTTTCCAGTTAACATGATATGAAATAATATTTGGTAAATAAAAGCTTATTTAAGCTTGTTAGTTTTCAACATTGGATATAACACAGACATACAGACTTTCTTTGTCAGATAGACAATCTTGATGAAGAACTAATTGATGAACTCATACTTCTCAATTTCAAGATTAATTACAAAGTCAAGAAACTGTGATATTTTACAATACTACAATAATCAAGAGACCGTGATATTTTAAAATGAATAGACACAGAGGTAAATGAAAAAACATGGAAAGTCCACACATAGACCTCTGCAATTACAGACAACTTGATCTTGGTCATGACAATAAATGCACTCCAACATAAAACATAATAGATTTTTAGTCTCTAGTCATCATCAACCATGGTGATGATACAAAAGGACGACCCTATGGAAATAAATGAACAAAGACACAAATTTTGCACCTTAGAAATAAATGTACTCAAAATCACACATCAACTAAAATATAAAATACAAAACTGTAAAAATCATACTGGGAAATAAGAGAAAATCTTCATGATTTGTAGTTTGATGATTTGTTTTCATATACAACACAAAAAGCACAATCCGTGAAGAAAAGAATTGATCATGTGTACTTGGTTAAATTTACATTCTCCAATCTGGGAAAGACAGCATTCACAGATTGGAAATACAAACTCCTGACTAAGATAATACATTTGTAAAACACATATCTGCAGAAAGACTTGTATGCAAATTATTCAAAGAACCAGTCAAACGCAGCAACAAGAAAACAAACTCCCCAAATTAAAATAAATAGACCAAAATATGAATAGACAAGTTACCAAAAATATATATATATACACATGGGAAATAAGCAAATATAAATTGCTCAACAACAAGGAATTATTGGAAAATAAAATCCATTGTGCATTAAGAAAAAGCAAATTAAAACACCAATGAGATACTCTACTCTTCTAGTAGAATAGCTAAAAACCAAAAACTGACAATACCAATTACTGGTGAGGATGTGGGACAATAGGAAATCTCATTCATTGCTGATGGGAATACACATAGTATAACCTCTTAAGAAGACATCTTGCTAATTCTTGTGAAGCTAAGTATAGTGTTACTATATGATGCACCAATTGTGCACCAGTGTATTTCTCCAACTACCGTGAAAATATACATCCACACACAGACCCCTAAGAACATCTAAAAAGCAACTTTATTCACAATGATCAAAACCTAGAAGGAACCATGATATCCTTTAACAGGTGAATGACACCCAAGTGTGGGACACTGGGTGAAGATACTTGAGGAACACTTGGGCTACAGGCACAGGGTAAGGAAACACACGAGTTCAGACAAGGCCTAGAGGAACACTGAAATGATGAAAACACTGGTTGTCTAGATGGGCTGGAGGCATAGAGAACGTAGACAAACACGAGCTGGCATGGGCTGGAGCACAGCTGACAGGCACACTCAGGGATGGAAAGGGATGCAGACACATGGAGTGAGAGAGACATGTGAGGTCTGGTATCAAATGTGGGCACAGGAGATAGAGACACTCGAGGAAAGATACCTGCTGCAAGTACGTGAGAGAATGAAATTAGGTGTCTGACATGGGTTTTAGAGAGATGGAATGGAGACTTACATGAGTTGACATGGGCTACAGGAACAAGGAATGGAGACTTTTGAGAGGTGGTATGGACAGAGGGGAGAGAAAACCTTGACAACACAAAAGGTCAGACGTGGGCTGCAATCATATGAGATGGTGACACTGGACAGAAGATATCAGCTTCAGGTAGAGGGATGGAGACACACGAAGGCTGGCATTGTTGCAGGCTCATGGGCTGGAGATCCTATGGGACAGACATGGGTTGCAGCACAGAGTTTAGAAATACACTAGAGAAGACAAGAGATACCAGCTACATCTGTGCTTAGAAGGCAAAGGTGTGTAGCCTTAAATGAATGTATGAATATGGAAGAAAGACAGGAAATCCATAATCTCAGCTTCTGTCTTAAGAATTAAAAGAGAATCACACTGGGAAAAGTACAGAATGGAAACAATAATAAAGATAAGAATTAATGAAATAGAAAAATACTAAAGAAACAAATCAAGCTAAAAGTTATTTTTAAAAATATTAATAAAGTTAATAAACCACTAACAAAACTGATTAAGAAAAAAAAAAGAAATGAAACACAAATCACCAGTATCAGAAATCAAATAGGAGTTTTTGCGCCCAAGGTGGGGCTACACTGGCTGGCAAGTTGCGTTCTCTGGGTGGAAGAACTGCCTTCTCCCTGGATTACTGCAGCGGATGAAATACGTGAACCCCTGACGAAAGCCGGCAAAATGTAAGACTTCTTACCACGTCAGCCTCCCGGAATCTCTACCTGTGGAGTCCGGTGGAAGGAAGTGGTGAGAAATTTTTTCTCTTTCTAAATTTAGATTGGCAGGAGAAAATATTTGGGAAACTAGTTTCTTGTGCTTTTAGTGACTCTGGTAAATTTGATAGAGTACTCTTGGTTTTGATCTTGATCCCTTTTCCTCCCAGAGGTAGTCTCTGTTTTTCTCTTTTGTCTGTGTCTTTTGTCATAAGAAGGAAATACCATAGAGTAGGACGCAGGCGTAGGCCCTATAAGCCTGCTGTCCAGGCCGGCCCCACAGACTGGTGAGTTTGCGGGTCTCACCAGACTGGTGTCTATTTAGACAAACTTTGCTGTGGGTTAATATGCACATGAAGTGAAGGCCATTGCCAAGGGCATCTTGGAAGCCAAAAAGGCCGCAGATTTTCTGGGCACGGGTCGAGCAGTTAAGAGCCATTAGGTCGCTCGCCACTTTGAGGAGACTCCTGTGACACGATAAGTTGGTCACGGAACGGGGTAGATGACACAGGTTCCCTGCCAACTGCAAGAAAATGTCCGTGCAACGACGAGGTACTCTGTAAAGCACACAGTCCCCAACCCCGTGGCACTTGCCCCCCAGGTATTATTCTAACTCCAAGAGACCTAAGGCGTGGCTAAAGTTGTCATTGTGCACGTAAGAACAAAACCGGATGAGGTTTTTCCTTCTGTCTTGTTCTGTGTCCTGAGAAAACTTGGCTTTGTGACCAGTGAGAATATTCTCCTTTGTCTCCACCATACGGAAGGTGCACTTACCGGGGTGCGCCTTGGTGGCCAGTCGAGTAGACTGGGGTTCTGAACTGTCTCTTTGTCCGGCTGTGCCAAGCTCTCAGGGGAGTTTGTCATAAAGGACCCAGTCCATAAGTGCTTTTGTCGTCTTAACCACCGTTGCTTGTTAGTGCTGAAAAAATCTCATTTCAGTACCACCTGCCCGGTGTCACAGATTAGCGGGTCTGTGACTGGAGGCGTCCCACACTATTGTGGGAGACCGGAGACACCGTTTTCACTACACCATCCTTACCGCCTGTGCAACGAAGGTCTTTACTTTTTCTGAATATCTTTGAGAATAAATTCTGTGGATCATGGGGGCTACATCATCTGCGCCCTCACCAGGGACGCCTCTTGCGTCCATGATAGATTTATTCTAAGCGTGAAAAGTTACCTCCGGGTCTTTCCTTAAAAATGCTTATTAGTTCGAGTCACTATTAGAATAAATATACAAATGAAGATCCTACTCGTCAATGGCCAGACGACGGATCCTTTAAATTAGAAAAACTTCTAAATTGAGAAAAAAAAAATGTTTTGAGAGCTCTCACATAATTATTTATTTGGTACCTAAGAAAAGGCCAAAAAAAGGGAAGAGAAAAATTTGACTAGCCTTAAGACCTTGACTCAGGTTACAAATAAATTGAAAACATGTAAAAGTGTAAGTGTTGATAAGATTATAAAGGTTAGAATGTTTGAGTTAATTTTATATAAAAAAGTTACATCAACTTTGCCTGAATATGTTTTAAAATGTCTGACTGAAAATGCTTCCCTTGTCCAAAATTAAAAAAACAAGACCTATTGATAAAAATCTTAATAATAACTATGTTTAAAGGTATAAGCAGTGATAAAATTGACATAAAATTTTGTAGAAAAAAACTGATGTTATTTCTATTACAGAACTGGTTAACAAAAATAGTAATTTAAATGATGGCTAATTTTATCTGAAGTCTTATAAAGTCTTATAGACAATCTAAATAATTATTGAAAACAAATAAATAGTTGTGAAAAAAATAAATGTTAGATAAACTTTAAACAATAATTATGTGTTATGGTAGTTACTGCTTCCAAACTCTTTTTAGTGACTTAAAGCTTTAGAGTTTTGCTAAATTTTATAAAAAAAAATTCACTGAGTATCATCATTTCCAAATAACATAAGATATTAGACATTGCTAAATGTACGTTTGTCTACTTTTGGCTTTTCATTACAGGAAAACTAAAAGGTGTTTTGGGTCTATTGGTAAACATGTGTTTTATTAAAGATTATACTATAAAGTAACATGTTTCTAGAAGTTATAAAGTGTTTATAAATTTTCCAAGCCACAAGATACTAATGTAAAAAAAAGTTTATAATTGTTTAGTTTTTACTTACAAATTGAAGTTTCTAAATGTTAAAATTTCTAATTAGTATATGTGATTAAAAATTAAGAAAAATATGTCTGTGTACAAGGAAAATAAGATATATAAAAAAAGAACAAAGAATAGAAATATTTTGTTTGTTTGATTAAAAAGGATAAATTTGTCCTCAAATACTAGGAAAAAAAAAAAGACATGAGACAAATTCTAAATATAAAAAAAAAGTTATAGAAAGTTTGTAAAAGAAAAATTCTGGAAAAAGAGTTTTTGCATGGTCAAGTTGGCTAAGATTAAAATAAATTTAATTAAGTAAATGAGTTTTAATAGCAGAAGTAAGCTGGTGCAAAATTAAAATTTCTCGTAAAAAGATAATTTGCTTAAACTTGATAAAGAGGTTATAAAAGATTTTTCTTTACCTTTGAGTAAGTCTACCTAAAAAAAAAAAAACTGTTAAAATAATTTCCTGTGTTCAAAAGACTGAGGTCTCTCTATTAAGGCTTTTTAGACTGTTAATGCTATGTTTGCTTTGACTTTTTATATTTTGGACAAACTCTCCAAAATTCATATCTTAAAATAAGTCTTTTTTTCTTTAAAAATTTTCAAAGGGCCCTGGAACTTCTCAAAAAAATTTGCTCTCTTCCTATAAGAGAAAAGATACTAAACTTATTAGGCTTATTCAGTATGTTAAATTACATAGAAAACATTGTCAGACAAGTGATGATAAGCCTGCTTAAGTGGTATTTTGTGGGTTAATGTTAATGATATAGGCGTTTTAAAATTGTATAACATTACTAAAATTCTGATCTGTCCTGGTTATCAGTCATATTTCTGGTTATTATTATTTTAAAATGTTGTACGTCACAAAATTAACCAAATTTCTCTGTCAGTTGCCATTTTGAGGTCTTGTTTACAGACTCATTTCTTTGCTCTAATGCTTTTGCAAAATATGTTTCAACTTCAGAAAAATTCATAAAAAAGACTGATATTTACACTAGAATACAGGTTTCTGACAAACTTTCTGATCATAAAACTGAACTTGGTAAAAAATTACAGAAATCTGATAGAGAAACTGACTTCATAAAGCTGCTAACAAAAAGACTGGGATCAAAAATGGATTACACAGGACTGAATGAACTGATAAAGATGATTATAATTTTTATGATTTTTCATTTAAAATATTGCTGAATTTTTAATGTTCTGTTTTTTCAGATTAAAAAAAAAACTTTTTCTCTTTTCTCCCGAGATAGCTATGACTTACAGCAATTTAATAAATGATATTTTTATAAATAAAATTAAAATATTTATCTTTTTCTCTCTATCTGATCCCTCAAATTTAGAAACTCTTAGTGAATAAATATTGTTGTTTTCATGACAATATAGTTATTTACATAAGTTCAATAAAAATCTGTTCTCCTTATAACAAGACACAATTAAAAACACTAGTTATATTACCAAGGTTGTGACTGGAACATCATATTTGCGATATAACCATACAGCTTTAGAAAAATAAAGATTAGACTTTATAAAATAAAGCCACGTGAAAATATTGGCCTGGTACCTTATGTTCCAAGCAGCACTTAGCAAGATAAGTAAAGAATGTCACTTATCTGACAGGTACAAAAAACCTCAAAATATTTTGAGAAAACCTCGAAAGAAAAAAATTCACCCAAATCTGTAGATATTACAGGCAAAGTCTGATGACGAAATCCTTGGCTTGGCTTTCCTGGCCTCGAGAGGCCTTTAAAGTTCAATCTGAGATTCCTTATAAAAAGTTCCAGCAAAGCAGATTTAAAAGAGCCTATGTGATCAATTGCTATTCTTGCTGTACTTATGTAAATAATTGGGCCAACTCTATTGGAACTAGACTTATTTTGCAAACTAGTTAGTTTTAATTTGGCTATCTTTGATAAAAATGAGGGTGATTTTAGAAAAAGAAATTATATTTCAGTAAAAACTATAGTATACATTTGTGGATATTAGATCCTAGTTTTGTTAATTGTCTTTTAAGATTTTTGTTTTATATCTGTTGACTAGACTAGATCCTGATTTCTTCTAGTCTCCTAAAATATCTGGCTACAGATATCCAAACTAACCTTTTTTGATTTTTTTCCATCATTTTCATTTGAAATCACTAAAAACTGAACCTGCCCTTTTTCCTGAAGCCTTCCAAACTGAAGCTGATAGACTTGATATAAACTTGAGATGACCTGACGACACCATCCAAGACATTTTAAACTGCAAAAGATGCTTTGACGCTGACATCTAAAATTCTTCTTCACTGGCTGTCCTCTAAACTCAAAAACTGCTTTACAATTTGCTCTAACCATTAACCTTGTTTTTCTTTCGTTTACACAAAAATGCTTCTTATTAAATACTTGATTGCTTGCTTCCACAATATAGGCATAACCTTGAGAGCCCACCTACATCACCACCTTCCAAAAAAAACTTAATTAAACTGATCTATTATCAGGACTAAAAAATGGGTTCAGTGAGATAAAACAATCTACCAACTCAGCTTCTGGACTATAAAACTTCTTTAAGTTTCAAAAAGACTGTGAAACTTTTAGTTTCAAAGGTGGGACTGTGGGAGATCAAGATTTGGCCACTCTGAAATCTCTCTCTTTACCTTGGTTGTTTTCTCTAGGGACATTTGACCTCCCCCACTAACTGCCTAAAAAATTTGACATGGTAGCTCCTTCCTGGAACAGATCTATCATGATGGCTGTAAAGATAACGTAGGGTAAATGTTACAATAGGAAAGGCACCAACAAGCCCCTCTTATCAGAAGTTCTGTCTCTCTGGCCACATTCTCTGGATGACCCTGTAAAGAGTTGCCAGACAATCATTTACATTTATAAGGAAAATCTCCATTTGTAAATGTATCTCCCTCTCTGTTTGGAGAAAAGAGGGAGATGAGCTCATTTCTAGTGACTTGTCAATGTGGACGGTGAGGCCTTGAGCTACATAATAAACCTTACTCTTGTTTACTGTGCTTTAGTGGTAATCTCCTGTAACTGACTCCCCCCACCCCCAAAATCCTCCTTTGTCATTTGCTGAAAATGATATTTAAGACGAGAATTTCTGCTATTGTGTTGAAAAACACAGCGTCCCTGCTCTCTCCCATGGTATACATGTTATTAAACTTGGTATTATTTTCTCCTGCTAACCTGTCTTGTTGATTATTTGGCCAGCCAGAAGAACCTTAAGAGAAAGGGCAGAGAGAGATTCTCCCTTTCCCCCGACATAGGCAATCTAAATAATTATTGGGAACAAGTAACTAAATAGTTGTGAAAAAGATGAATGCTGGGTGAACTTTAAATAATAATTATGTGTTATGGTGGTTACAGCTTCCAAACTCTTTTTGGTGACTTAAAACTTTAGAGTTTTGTTAAGTTTTGTGATAAAAATTCACTGAGTATCATCATTTCCAAATAAGATAAGATATTAGACATTGATTGCTAAATGTACGTTTGTCTACTTTTGTCTTTTGGTTACAGGAAAACTAAAAGGTGTTTTGGGTCTATTGGTAAACATGTGTTTTATTTAAAGATTGTACTATAAAGGAACATATTTCTAGAAGTTATGAAGTGTTTATAAATTTTCCAAGCCACGATATACTAATGTAAAAGAAAGTTTATATTGGTTTACTTAGTTTTTACTTACAAATTGTGGTTTCTAAGAGTTAAAATTTCTAATTAGTATATGTGATTGAAACTACTAAATATTAAGAAAAAATATGTCTGTGTACAAGGAAAGTAAGATGTATAAAGAAGGAACAAAGAATGGAAATATTTTATTTGATTGATTAAGAAAGATAAATTTGTCTTCAAGTACTAGGAGGGGAAAGAAAGACATGGGACAAATCTGAATGTAAAAAGAAAGTTATAGGTTTGTGGAAGAGGAATTCTGGAAAAGGAGTTTTTGTATGGTCAAGTTGGCTAAGATTGAAATGAATTTAATTAAGTAAATGAATTTTAATATCAGAAGGAAGCTGGTACAAAATTATGATTTGGTTTCTTTCTCTTAAAAGGATAATTTTCTTGAACTTGATAAAGAGGTTATAAAAGATTTTTCTTTACCTTTGGGTAAGTCTACCTAAAAGACAGAAAAAAAAAAAACTGTTAAAATAATTTCCTGTGTTTAAAAGACTGAAGTCTCTGTATTAAGGTTTTCGGACTGTTAAAGCTCTTTTTGCTTTAACGTTTTCTATTTTTGACAAGCTCCCCAAAATTCATATCTTAAATAAAGTCTTTTTTTTACTTTTTTACTTTGAGAATTTTCAAAGGGCCCTGGAACTTCTCAAAGAAATTTGCTCTCTTCCTATAAGGAGGAAGACAAAGAAATTTGCTCTCTACCTATAAGGAGGAAGATACTAAACTTATTAGGCTTATTCAGTATGTTAAATTACATGGAAAGCATTGTCAGACAAGTGATAAGTCTTCTTAGGTGTTATTATGTGGGCAAATGTTATTGACATAGGTGTTTACTGAAATTCTGATCTGTCCTGATTATCAGTCATAATTCTGGTTATTATTAAAGTGTTGTATGTCACAAAATTAGCCAAATTTCTCTGTCAATTGCCATTTTGAGGTCTTGTTGTTTACAGACTTATTTCTTTGCTCTAATGCTTTTGCAAAATATTTCAACTTCAGAAAAATTCATGGAAAGGACTCTGACATTTACACTGGAGTACAGGTTTCTGACAAACTTTCTGATCATAAAACTGAACTTGGTAAGAAATTACAGAAATCTGATGGAAAGACTGAAAACTTCATGAAGCTGCTAAGAGAAAGATTGGGATCAAGAATGGATTACACAGGACTGAATGAACTGATAAGGATAATTATAACTTTTATGATTTTTCATTTGATGTATTGCTGAATTTTTAATGTTTTGTCTTTTCAGAGTTAAGGAAAACTTTTTCTCTTTTCTCCTGAGCTAGCTATGACTTATAACAATTTGGTAAATGATATTTTTGTAAGTAAAATTGAAATATTTCTCTTTTTCTCTCTATCTGATCCCTCGAATTTGGAAACCCTTAGTAAGTGAGTATTGTTGTTTTCATGGCAATATAGTTATTTGCATAAGTTCAATAAGAATCTGTTCTCCTTATAACAGGACACAATTGGAAACACTGGTTATATTACCAAGGCTGTGACTGGAACATCATATTTGCGATATAACCATACAGCTTTTGAGGAATGAAGATTGGACTTTATGGAATAAAGCCACGTGGAAATATTGGCCTGGTACCTTATGTTCCAAGCAGCACTTACCAAGATAAGTAAAGAATGTCACTTATCTGGCAAACACAAGGAACCTCGAAATATTTCGGGGGAACCTCGGATGAGAGGAATTCACCCAAATCTGTAGGTATTACAGGCAAAGTGATGACAAAATCCTTGGCTTGGCTTTCCTGGCCTGGAGAGGCCTTTAAAGTTCAATCTGAGATTCCTTATAAAAAGTTCCAGCAAAGCAGACTTAAAAGAGCCTATGTGATCAATTCCTATTCTTGCCGTACTTATGTAAATAATTGGGCCAACACTATTGGAACTAGACTTATTTTGCAAACTAGTTAGTTTTAATTTGTCTATCTTTGATAAAAATGAGGGTGATCTTAGAAAGAAAAATTATATTTCAGTAAAAACTATAGTGTACATTTGCGGATATTAGATCCTAGTTTTGTTAATTGTCTCTTAAGTTTTTTGTTCTATATCTGTTGACTGGACTGGATCCCGATTTCTTCTAGTCTCCTAAAATATCTGGCTACAGATGTCCAAACTAACGTTTTTCATTTTTTCCATCATTTTCATTTGGAATCACTAAAAACCTGCCCTTTTTCTTGAAGCCTTACAAACTGAAGCTGACGGACTTGATATAAACTTAAGAGATTACCCGATGACATCATCAGAGACATTTTAAACTGCAAAAGATGCTTTGATGCTGACATCTAAAAATCTTCTTAACTAGCTGTCCCCTATACTCAGAAACTGCTTTACAACTTGCTCCAACCATTAACCTTGTTTTTCTTTCGTTTACATAGAAATGCTTCCATTAAATACTTGATTGCTTGCTTCCACAATATAGGCGTAACCTTGAGAGCCCACTTGCATCACCACCTTCTAAAATGAACTTAATTGAACTGATCTATTATCAGGACTAAGAAATCTGTTCAGTGAGATGAAACAATCTACCAACTCAGCTTCTGGACTATGAAACTACTTTAATTTTCAAAAGGACTGTGAAACTTCTAAGGAAGTTTCAGAGGAGGGAACTGATGGTGCTCAGGGCAAGTTACCCCAGGAGGCACCACTCTGGTATGCAGATTATTTCGAGCTGAAGACAATAAGGACTCAGAGAACTCATGAAGAATATTTGAGTTTCCCCTTCCAAACTGCCTAAAGAATTTAAAACAAAAGATCTGTTTCAGGAACGAGTTATTATCATGATGGCTGTAAAGATAATGTAGGATAGCGGTTACAACAGGAAAGGCACCAAGCACCTTTTATCAAAAACTTTCTCTCTCCCTGGCCACATTATCTATTGATGACCCTGAGAAGAGTTGCCATGCAAACATTTGCATTTCTATCTCCATGGGAGTTGCCTCTTGCCCTCTGAGGTCCAAGACCACTACCCACCCCCAACACCTTCCTCGCCTTTAACTGCAATACTTTAGGGGACAGCTTAGACAGAGGGAAGAGTTGCTCATTTCTGAGTTTCTCCCAAGTATACCTGTTATTAAACTTGGTATTATTTTATCCTGTTAAAAAAAAAAGAAATCAAATAAGAAGTATTCTCTAGAGAGTGCTTAGATCTTAACACGATACACCATTTTGTGAAATACTTAGGACTGCGAATTAGACACCAAACATCAAAATTCACTTTATAAAAAAACAATATACTGAAACTGACACAAAAAATAACATAAAATAGGAAAACTCACATATCTACTAAATAAATTGAATTGTTAAAACGTCAAGCCAACTAACCAACAAAAACCACAAACACTTTCCACAAGCAAAACTCTAAGTCTGGGACTATTAACTATTGCAGACAATAGAGGGAGGAAGGAAGGAAAGGTTCAGATTCCAGATTAGACTGAACACAAAACTAATAGAGATTTTATTCACATTGAATACAATACAAAGAAGATTCTTTACCACACAGGACCTCTGAAGTCATCTTTCCACTATACTACCCAATAAGTTGAACCTAGAGAAGAACTGGAGAAAAAAAGAACTACACTTATTAAATATTTTTAACACAGTAAAGAAACTGAGGTTATCTAAACTGAAGAGGAAAATGCTAATAGGTGACATTTTCCATCTTCAATGTATGAGGAAGTCCAGAGAAGGCTAAATTTAAAAAGTGGATATAAAGTGAAAATTATTTAAATAACACAAAGAAAAATTTTATTATATGGCAAAGTAATATAGCAGACAATCAACCAATAAATAAAAAACAATTAATGTATATCATTGATTAGAGATATTAATAATCAACAGAACTGGTTTCTGGAGGTTGTGGAGTCTTTGTCCCTGGAAACTTCTCAGAAACAAACATTAAGCCATTTGTCCTGGATAGACTTTAGACCTTCTCCTGCTGGGGCTCAAGATCCCTTCAAGTTTCTTCTGTAATTTTAATCTACTGCTAAATTAAATGAGAGAAGGCATGGTGAGGTCAATTATGAGTGTGCTCTGGGGGGGTTCCTTAGAGGAGTTGTGGAGAAAGAGTTAACACACCTGGGATCCCGTAGGGTTCTGAGAAGCTGAGAAATAAAAGTATGTAAAGGGCTTGAGACATATTGGGACCTTAGTAAATAACCATTGTTATCAGTAATAATTCGTTTCCAATAGTGTAGATAAAGTTGGCTATTCTGTCTAAAAAACCTCATTCAAAACTGTCTTAGTTGACTGAGGATTAAATAATCAAAGCTGGCTTTGTTTTTAATATTCTTTCCTAGCCAGGTAGGGCTCAAGGGAAGCAAGCAAAGGAATTGAGTGACACTTAGGAGAGTCACAAACCCTGAACTCAGAGTAATGTTTGCTTTAGCCCCTGAAAATTCAGGAGCCTCTAGATCCAAATGCCAACACATTCAAGTTGTTGGTGAATCTTGGTTACGATTTTGATAGTTTTGGCTGTCTGCTCAAGCAAAGCATCCTTTGAAACCTAGGGTTTCTAAGCCGGTGGTTCTCAATGTGTGGCTGGTCAGCAGCATCACCTGAGAAACGGTCAGAGACGTAAATTCTCGTGTCCCCCCATCCTGCTGGATCACAAACTCTGGGATGGGCTCAGCACTCTGTGTTGTAGAGGACCTCCACACGGTTCTAATGCACACTGGAGTTCAGGAACCACTGTCTTAGGAGAAGCCAGTCCTAGGTACAACATAGGGTTAGCAAAGATTCCTCCCCCACGAGGGCTTCTCCTGAGGCCCCATGGCCAAAATAAGGATTCCCCATTATGGCCATAAGAAGAACTCCTATGGCTCAACTCCAGGCAGCCATCCTCAGGAATTTTTCCAATATGACCAGGAGCTCTGAAATTTGAATTCAAAAAAGAAAAACATATAAAAAATTGATTCAACATTCAAGAAATATTCCTGCTTCAGATTGAGGGTGAAGTAACTGAAATAGAGAAATTTTTCCCAGAACACTGATCTGTCATTTCTTCATGGAAACTACTGAGATCTTTCAGTGAAACTAAACAATGACTAGGAAGGTTATGGTTAGTCTGATGTGTAAGAGGAGAAAGAAAACACAAAGATAAAGAAAACAAACAAACAAACAGGAGAGAGAGAGAGTAAGGAAGGGAGATAGAAACAGGGACCATCAGTCAGAGGTAGTGAGAGGAGGGGAAAGGAATAGAAGATGCAGAGGGAGAGAAGCAGGTGCCGCTCGGTAGGAAACATACCTGTGGACATTGTGCACGTGTGGCTTTCATAGAAAGGTGTAAGGTTTCTAAAAAGCAAAGAAAATAAAAACAAATCCAACCAATTTAGTAATTTGTCCTAAATTTAATTGATCAGGTCTGATCTCCCTGATGTCTTCCTTCTCCTTTATTTCATCCATGTCTCAAATTCTATGTCCTGCCCTTGTCTAAGTCTTCAGAAACATACCACAATTCAAACCTTCACAAGGTGAACTTTTTAAATCATTTCAGGGGCCGGCCTGGTGGCGCAAGCAGTTAAGTGCGCGCACTCCGCTGTGGCGGCCCGGGGTTCGCTGGTTCGGATCCCGGGCACGCACCAACGCACTGCTTGGTAAGCCATGCTGTGGCGGCGTCCCATATAAAGCGGAGGAAGATAGGCACCGATGTTAGCCCAGGGCCGTCTTCCTCAGCAAAAAAGGAGGAGGATTGGCGGATGTTAGCTCAGGGCTGATCTCCTCACAAAAAAAAAAAAATCATTTCAACTTCTTCCTTGCCCTTCTGCACAAAATAGATGCCCTACAGTGTTAGCTTGGTGCCTTTCAAAAAAACTTTAAAACACTTTATTCTGGGCCGGCTCCGTGGCTTGGCGGTTAAGTGCGCGTGCTCTGATGCTGGCGGCCCGGGTTCGGATCCCGGGCGCGCCCCGAGGCACCACTTCTCCGTCCAACCCGAGGCCGAGTCCCACGTACAGCAACTAGAAGGATGTGAACCTATGACATTCAACTATGTACTGGGGCTTTGGGGGGAAAAAATGAATAAATAAAATCTTTAAAACACTTTATTCTTAAAAGTACAGTTTTAGATTTACAGATAATTGAACAGATAGTACATAGAGCTCCATACATCCACTACACTGCCTCTCTCCTCTCTCCCAAGCCCCGTTTCCCCTATTATTAACACCTTGCATTAGTGTGATACGTTTGTTATAATGAATGAACAATATTGAAATGTTGTTATGAACTACAGTCTCTAGTTTAAGGGTCACACTTTGTGTTGTACAGTTCCATGGGTTTTGACACACATATAGTGACATGTAGCCACCATTATGCACAGAACAGTCTCACTACCCTAAAAATCCTCTGAGCATCAGATTAGCTCTTAGTGGCTTTTTAATATATTAACAATTGTCAGAATAACGTAAATTTTTATGATGAAAAATGTTCCACAAGTACTAAGTTTTGTTAGTCTCACTATTATGATCACTATTAGAAATAATGAAAAAAATGAACCCCTATGTAAAAAGAAAAATCGTAGAATTTTAAAGATAAAAAAGATCTGGAAGATTAGGAAATCCCACATTCTTCAAGACTCTGCCCTTCAGTCTCTCAGCTTTCTGTGTCATCTATCTGCCGACTCCGCTGAGGAGAAAGAAAGAAATCGATAAAGAAAAACAAAGCAAAGAACAAATTTGGGTTCTAAGTAGTCCTCTTGAGCCAAATTTAATCACGCATGGATTCTTCTTTATTGCATATTTACATCAGGAACATAATTACTAGCTAGAGCCTAATTTGAGAATATTCATTACGAATGAAAGATGTCATATCTAAGAACAGAACGGAATTTACTGAGGTTTTACTCTTGGGACATTTGTAGGATTAAGTCAGGACATGCTGTGAGAGTGATAAATAAGTTCTATATATTTTTATTCTCCAAGACCATGGATTTCTGCCACACTTTATACCCATGTACTTTGCAACAATGAAAAACAATTAAACACTGACCTTGAATATTTTGCCCTCAGATTCATTAGTCTTTAAAATATAAATTGAGCAATTTTAATCTAGATGAGTGAAAGACTATGGAGACTTCTAGAATGTCACGTTAGGTCCTTTGGAAGTGAAGAATTGACTTTATAAAGCATTTCTATGCCTTCTCATACCTTGACAATAGTGCTACTGTGACTCTCTTTTAAAGAGGATAATGGCAGGCTTTACTTTGATTTGCACCCTTTTGTTTTTAGTACATTTACTTAATATTTCTCAGTCTTTTGAAAAGTTTTATCATTAAGCTCAACCTTCATTTAAATCATCAGACCTATTTGATGAAGGCGACATGAACATTTACTTGCAAACTCCTCAGAAAATTACTAATTTAACCTTCAGATGATCCATTGTAGAACTCAAACTGGATTTCCCAGGCCCCTCAAAATGGCTCATAACTATGTGTTTGTACATTTATCTGGGAAGATATTATCTAAGGGTACTTGTTCTTCCCAAATGCTTTCTTTACCTCAAACAGTGATATTCCCAAAGTTTTAAGGAAAATGTGGCCAATTTGGTGAAAACCAAGTGACTTGTTTGTTTTAGCATGCCAATGAGATTAAGAAAATAAGTAATTTAATTATTGTTATTGATTATAAAAATCAGAAATTAAGCAAGCTTCTTTGTCCAAAGACATTTCTGCGAGTGAAATCGTCGGAAAAACTGACAGCTAGCTTCCCGTTTTAACCACTAAATCATAAGAAATGTAATACCATGGGCAAACACTTGAACGTTGTCACCTGCGCGAGTCCCCAACGGTATAACCCCATCAGGGCCACAAATCAGGGGAAGGAGCCGGCAGAATGGAGACAGCTGTGGCCTCAGCATCCTTCCTTCCTGGGTCAGAACACGGTCCCAGCTGCTGGCTGTCTAGTTTTCTGGGGAAGCAGAGAATTCTTCTGGGGACACGACACATCAGGTGTTAAGGATGTCATCGTTCTTTTTGAAACAAATGTTAGTTCATGTGATGCACTTCTCAGGACAGGAGGAGCCGCCTCAAGGGAAGGCAGATCTTCTCCAGGAGCTGACGGTCATCCAGGGAGAGCAGAGTCAAGAGCTGCAGAGGGGCAGCCCGCTCCCGCTCTCCCTCTCAGGAACACCTCAGTCCCCAACCCCTCCCGCGCCCACCTCAGCGGTTCCCATTGTATCCTCGGAGACGCCCGAGCATGCGCAGGACGGGAGCTCAAAGCAGCAGAGGGGCCAGCGAGCTGGAGAGCCCCGGAGCGTGTGCACTGGAGGCGGGGTCCCTGATGTGGACGTGGGTGCCTCGGAGGTTTGTGTGGGGGGATTGGCGATTTCTGGATCCTTCCTCCAGGATTTTCAGCACTGGGGAGCTCTCCTTTCTGTAGTGTGGAGGAGCGCTGAGCAGGAGCGGCGCCGAGGTAGGCAGTGGGCAGCGGGCTTGGCGTGGAGATCTCCGCTGCAGATGGCGGGAGCGCAGTGTCAGGGGCGGGGACCGGGGCTGTTGGTGGGCTGCTCCAGGCGGGGGAGCCCAACTTTGTCCCTTGGAGGAGCAGAGGAGTGCTGCCTGGCAGGCCGGTCCCTCTGTCTTGGCGGGGCCCCACCACAGCGGGGCCTCCTGCCCACCCAGCGGAGGTGCAGGGGGCGGCAGGGAGTCGCCTGCCCTCTGCATGAGCCCTTGAGTTCATGCCACCCAGGACTCCGTCTAGGCCAGGTCGGGATATCTCCCGGTGAACACGGCCCTTCATAAGATGACCTGTGGTCAGAGCTCCTCTGTCTGACTCTGTTCAGGCTATTGGGCTCCTCATTGCGTTCTTTAAACAAATAAATATTCCTACTTCCTTGGGACCACTTTTATAGAAAAGCCTAATCCCATTAATAGTTTCTGATAATTGACTGTATATTTGCAAGGCGAACTTTGAAGCCTGTGAATTATTGTAAACTGCATTTAATGAAAGGAGCTTTAAACAATCTTTGGTGCAAATTATATAGCTTCCTAATAATAACTCACATTCTGTTAACATAGACTGATGACTGATCAATTGATGATTGACATACTGTGTAGGGAATTTTGGTATCAGTGGAAAGATTTTTCTTGGCAGTTGGTGATAGAATTAAAATCGGATAAGGAGGAGGTTTTTAGAAGTAGTATGTAGTGTGTGTTTTGTCTCCATATTCATTTACAATTGTAAGAATTTAGATTTGGAAAGCTCATAGAACAGGAATTTTCAAATTTTGATTTGACTGATAGGGTGAAAAGTCAAAAGGCCAAAGACGGTAGGATTTCATTTATATGATATTCTAGAAAAGATAAACCATAGGGAAAGAAAACAGGTCGTTAATTGCCATTAGTTTTAATATTTAGTTAATCATTTAGTTTAATCATTAGTTTTAATATTTCTGATTAAAAAAATACATTTTAATGATAGCATCCTAATTATGCTTTTGGATGATAAAGAATTTAACAACCTATTAAATTCTGCAGTAGAAACAAATGATATGTTGGTTATTAGTGTCTTTGAAGTGTAAGTATTGTTGGTAATGAATATAAATGAGCTTTTTCGGATTGTGAACTACTGATTTTTTTACTACATCCTGTTGGACGTGGCATATTATAAGCTTCAAAAGGCTGTTTAAATTATTGTAGCAGGCTGAAGCTATTAAATTGTAATGTAAGATCTTTATAGATGAAACAAGCAAAAATACAAAAAGCCATTCATCATTTTATCTTTGTTAAAAAAATAAAGCAAATCTTACATTGTACATGAATGACTTTTGGCTAGATAGACCTGAACTTGAGAAGATGGACTCATTAGTGTCGGGGGAAGAGGGAGAATCTCCCTCGGCCCTTTTTTTTAAGGTTCTTATGGATGGGCAAATAATTAACAAGACAGGTTAGCAGGAGAAAATAATATCAAGTTTAATAACATGTATACATGGGAGAAAGCAGGGACACTGCGTTTTTTAACACAATAGCAGAAATTTTCGTCTTAAATACCATGTTCAGCCAATGACAAAGGAGGATGTTAGAGGTGGGGGGAGTAAGTTATAGGAGATTACCACTAAAGCACAGTAAACAAGAATAAGGTTATTATGTAGATTTAAGGCCTCACCTTCTACATTGATAAGCCTCTAGAAATGAGGCCATCCCCCCCTCTTTCTAAAACAAAGAGGTATATACCTTTATAAATGGAGATTTTCCTTATAAATGTAAATGATTGTCTGGCAACTCCTGGCAGGGCCATCTAGAGAATGTGGTCAGAGAGACAGAACTTCTGATAAGAGGGGCTTGTTGGTGCCTTTTTTATTGTAACCTCTATCTTACATTATCTTTACAGCCATCATGGTAGATCTGTTCCAGGAAGGAGCCACCATGTTAAATTCTTTAGGCAGTTAGTGAGGGAGGTCAAAAGTCCCTCAGAGAAAACAATCAAGGTAAAGAGATATATTTTAGGATGGCCAAATCTTGATCTCCCACAGTCCCGCCTTTGAAACTAAATGTTTCACAGTCTTTTTGAAACTTAAAGAAGTTTTATAGTCTAGAAGCTGAGTTGGTAGATTGTTTTATCTCACCGAACACATTTTTTAGTCTTGATAATAGATCAGTTTAATTAAGTTTATTTTAGAAGGTGGTGATGTAGGTGGGCTCTCAATTATGGAAGCCTATATTATGGAAGCAAGCAATCAAGTATTTAATAGAAGTATTTTTATGTAAACAAAAGAAAAACAAGGTTAATGGTTGGAGTAAATTGTAAACCAGTTTTTGAGGTCAGAGGACAGTCAAGTAAGATGATTTTTAGATGTCAGCGTCAAAGTATCTTTTGTAGTTTAAAATGTCTCTGATGGTGTCGTTAGGTCATTTCTTAAGTTTATATCAAGTTTATCAGCTTTAGTTTGTAAGGCTTTAGGAAAAAGGACAGGTTTAGTTTTTAGTGATTTTAAATGAAAATGATGGAAAAAATCAAAAATGTTAGTTTGGACATCTGTAACCAGATCTTTTAGGAGACTAGAAGAAATCAGGATCTAGTCTAGTCAATAGATATAAAACAAAAACCTTAAAAGACAGTTAACAAAACTAGGATCTAATATGTGTAAATGTATATTGTGGGAGATCAAGATTTGGCCACTCTGAAATCTATCTCTTTACCTTGGTTGTTTTCTCTAGGGACATTTGACCTCCCCCACTAACTGCCTAAAAAATTTGACATGGTAGCTCCTTCCTGGAACAGATCTATCATGATGGCTGTAAAGATAATGTAGGCTGGAGGTTACAATAGGAAAGGCACCAACAAGCCCCTCTTATCAGATGTTCTGTCTCTCTGGCCACATTCTCTAGATGGCCCTGCCAGGAGTTGCCAGACAATCATTTACATTTATAAGGGAAATCTCCATTTGTAAAGGTATCTCCCTCTCTATTTTGGGAAGAGGGGGAGATGGCCTCATTTCTAGAGGCTTATCAATGTGGAAGCTGAGGCCTTAAATCTGCATAATAACCTTACTCTTGTTTACTGTGCTTTAGTGGTAATCTCCTATAACTGACTCCCCCCACCCCCAACATCCTCCTTTGTCATTGGCTGAACGTGGTATTTAAGACGAGAATTTCTGCTATTGTGTTGAGAAACGCAGTGTCCCTGCTTTCTCCCATGTATACATGTTATTAAACTTGGTATTATTTTCTCCGGCTAACCTGTCTTGTTGATTATTTGGCCAGCCATAAGAACCTTAAGGAAAAGGGCAGAGGGAGATTCCCTCTCTTCCCCGACAGTTTTGGCGTAGTTGCCAGGAGCCACACTGGTTGGCAAGTTGCCTTCTCTGGCTGGAAGACCTGCCTTCTCCCTGGATTACTGCAGATGGTGAGATACGGGAACGCCTGATGAAAGCCGGCAAAAGGTAAGACCTCTTAACACGTCAGCCTCCCAGAATCTCTATCTGCGGAAGTAAATGGTGAGAATTTTTTCTCTTTCTAAATTTAGGTTGGCAGGAGAAAATATTTGCGAAACTAGTTTCTTGTGCTTTTAGTGACTCTTGGTTTAAATTTGGTAGAGTACTCTTGGTTTTGATCTTGATCCCTTTTCCTCCCAGAGATAGTCTGTTTTTCTCTTTTGTCTGTGTCTTTTGTCATAAGAAGGAAATACCATAGGGTAGGACGCAGGCATAGGCCCTATAAGCCTACTGTCCGGGCCGGCCCCACAGACTGGTGAGTTTGCGGGTCTCACCAGACTGGCGTCTATTTAGACAAACTTTGCTGTGGGTTAATATGCACATGAAGTGAAGGTCATGGCTAAGGGCATCTTGGAAGCCAAAAAGGCCACAAATTTGGTGGGCACGGGTCGAGAAGTTAAGAGCCAATAGGGCGCTCGCCACTTTCAGAAGACTCCCGTGACAGGATAAATTGGGTCACGGAACAGGGTAGATGACCCAGGTCCCCCACCAACTGCAAGAAAATGTCCATGCAATGACGAGGTACTCTGTAAAGCACACAGTCCCCAACCTCTCGGCACCTCCCCCGCTAGGTATTATTCTGGCTCCAAGAGACCTACGGCGTGGCTAAAGCCGTCATTGTGCACATAAGGAAAAAAAAACGGATGAGGTTTTTCCTTCTGTCTTGTTCTGTGTCCTGAGAAAACTTGGCTTTGTGACCAGTGAGACTATTCTCCTTGGTTTCCACCATACGGAAGGTGCATTTACCGGAGTGCACCTTGGTGGCCAGTCTAGTAGACTGGGGTTCCGAGCTGTTTTTGTCCGGCTGTGCCAAGCTCTCAGGGGAGTTTGTCATAAAGGGCCCAGTCCATAAGGGCTTTTGTCATCTTCACCTTTGTTGCTTGTTAGTGCTGGAAAAATCCCATTCCAGTATCGCCTGCCTGGTGTCACAGATTAGCGGGTCTGTGACTGGAGGCGTCCCACACTATTGTGGGAGACCGGAGACACCGTTTTCACTACACCATCCTTACCGCCTGTGCAACGAAGGTCTTTACTTTCTCTGAGTATCTTTGGGAGTGAATTCTGTGGATCATAGGGGCTACATCATCTGCGCCCTCACCACGGACGCCTCTTGCGTCCATGGTAAAGATTTATTCTAAGTGTGGAAAGTTACCTCCGGGTCTTTCCTTAAAAAGGCTTATTGGATCGAGTCACTATTGGAATAAATATACAAATGAAGATCCTACTCTTCAATGGCCAGACGACAGATCCTTTGAATTGGAAAAACTTCTAAATTGGGGGAAAAAATATGTTTTGAGAGCTCTCACATAATTATTTATTTGATACCTAAGAAAAGCCCAGAAAAAAGTAGGGAAAAATATGACTAGCCTTAAGACCTTGACTCAGGTTACAATTGAATTGAGAACATGTAAAAGTGTAAGTGTTGATAAGATTATAAAGGTTGGAATGTTTAAGCTAATTTTATATAAAGAGGTTTTAAAATTTCTGACTGAGAATTCTTCCCTTGTCCAAAATTAGAAGACCAAGACCTAGTGATAAAAATCTTAATGATAACTATGTTTAGAGGTATAAGAGATGATGAAATTTACACGAAATTTTGTAGAGAAAAACTGATGTTATTTCTATTACATAACTGGTTAACAAAAATAGTAATTTAAACGATGGCTAATTTTATCTAATGTCTTATGTAGTCTTACAGGCAATCTAAATAATTATTGGGAATAAGTAACTAAATAGTTGTGAAAAAGATGAATGTTGGATGAACTTTAAACAATAATTATGTGTTATGGTGGTTACAGCTTCCAAACTGTTTTTGGTGACTTAAAACTTTAGAGTTTTGCTAAATTTTATGAAAAAAATTCACTGATCATCATCATTTCCAAATAAGATAAGATATTAGACATTGATTGCTAAACTTACGTTTGTCTACTTTTGGCTTTTCATCACAGGAAAACTAAAAGGTGTTTTGGGTCTATTGGTAAACATGTGTTTTATTAAAAGATTGTATTATAAAGTAACATCTTTCCAGAAATGATGAAATAAGTGTTCATAAATTTTCCAAGCCACAAGATACTAATGTAAAAGAAAGTTTATAATGGTTTACTTAGTTTTTACTTACAAATTAAGGTTTCTAAAGGTTAAAATTTCTAATAAATATATGTGATTGAAGCTACTAAAAAATTAAGAAAAATATGTCTGTACAAGGAAAGTAAGATGCATGAAGAAGGTACAAAAAATGGAAATATTTTGTTTGATTGATTAAGAAAGATAAATTTGTCCTCAAGTACTAGGAGGGAAAAGAAAGACATGGGACAAATTCTGAATGTAAAAGAAAGTTGTAGGTTTGTGAAAGAGGAATTCTGGAAGAAAAGTTATATGCATGGTCAAGTTGGCTAACATTAAAATAAATTTAATTAAATAAAGGAGTTTTAATATCAGAAGTAAGCTGGTACAAAATTAAAATTTGGTCTTTTGTCTCTCGAAAGGATAATTTGCTTAAACTTGATAAAGAGGTTACAAAAGATTTTTCTTTACGTTTGGGTAAGTCTACCTAAAAGACAGAAAGAAAAAAAAAACTGTTAATTTCCTGTGTTAAAAACACTGACGGCTCTCAATTCAGGCTTTTTGGACTGTTAATGCTCTGTTTGCTTTGACTGTTTATATTTTTGACAAGCTTCCCCAAAATTCATATCTTAAATAAAGTCTTTTTTTACTGTTTTTCTTTGAGAATTCTCAAAGGGCCCTGAAACTTCTCAAAGAAATTTGCTCTCTTCCTATAAGGAGGAAGACAAAGAAATTTGCTCTCTACCTATAAGGAGGAAGATACTAAACTTATTAGGCTTATTCAGTATGTTAAAATACATGGAAAGCATTGTCAGACAAATGATGATAAGTCTGCTTAGGTGGTATTATGTGGACAAATGTTATTGACATAGGTGTTTTAAAATTGTATAACATTACTGAAATTCTGATCTGTCCTGGTTATCAATCATAATTCTGGTTATTTTAAAGTGTTGTATGTCACAAAATTAACCAAATTTCTCTGTCAATTGCCATTTTGAGGTCTTGTTGTTTACAGACTTATTTCTTTGCTCTAATGCTTTTGTGAAATGTTTAAACTTCAGAAAAATTCATGGAAAGGACTCTGACATTTACACTGGAGTACAGGTTTCTGATAAACTTTCTGATCATAAAACTGAACTGGGTAAGAAATTACAGAAATCTGATGGAAAGATTGATAACTTCATGAAGCTGCTAACAGAAAGATTGGGATCAATAATGGATTACACAGGACTGAATGAACTGATAAGGATAATTATAATTCTTATGATTTTTCATTTGAAGTATTGCTGAATTTTTAATGTTTCGTTTTCTCAGATTTAAGGAAAACTTTTTCTCTTTTCTCCTGAGCTAGCTATGATTTATAGCAATTTGGTAAATGATACTTTTGTAAATAAAATTGAAATATTTATCTTTTCCTCTCTACCTGATCCCTCGAATTTAGAAACTCTTAGTAAGTGAGTATTGTTGTTTTCATGGCAATGCGATATAACCATACAGCTTTTGAGGAATGAAGATTGGACTTTATGGAATAAAGCCACGTGGAAGTATTGGCCTGGTACCTTATGTTCCAAGCAGCATTTACCAGGATAAGTAAAGAATGTCATTTATCTGGCAGGTACAATGAACCTCGAAATATTTTGGAGGAACCTCGGAGGAGAGGAATTCACTCAAATCTGTAGGTATTGCAGGCAAAGTCTGATGACAAAATCCTTTGCTTGGCTTTCCTCCCTTCGAGGCCTTTGAAGTTCAATCTGAGATTCCTTATAAAAAGTTCCAGCAAAGCGGATTTAAAAGAGCCTATGTGATCAACTGCTATTCTTGCTGTACTTATGTAAATAATTGGGCCAACTCTATTGGAACTAAACTTATTTTGCAAACTAGTTAGTTTTAATTTGGCTATCTTAATGAAAATGAGGGTTATTTTAGAGAGAAAAATTATATTTCAGTAAAAACTATTTCATTATAAATTTGCGGATATTAGATCCCAGTTTTGTTAATTGTCTTTTGAGGTTGTTGTTTTATATCTGTTGACTAGACTGGATCCTGATTTCTTCCAGTCTCCTGGAATATCTGGCTACAGATGTCCAAACTAACGTTTTTGATTTTTTCCATCATTTTCATTTGAAATCACTGAAAACTGAACCTGCCCTTTTTCCTGAAGCCTTACAAACTGAAGCTGATGGACTTGATATAAACTTAAGAGATGACCTGACTACACCATCAGAGACATTTTTAACTGCAAAAGATACTTTACGCTGACATCTAAAAATCATCTTAACTGGCTGTCCCCTGACCTCAGAAACTGGTTTACAATTTACTCCAACCATTAATCTTGTTTTTCTTTTGTTTACATAGAAATACTTCTATTAAATACTTGATTGCTTGCTTCCATAATATAGGCGTAACCTTCAGAGCCCACCTGCATCACCACCTTCCAAAATGAACTTAATTGAACTGATCTATTATCAGGACTAAGAAATGTGTTCAGTGAGATGAAACAATCTACCAACTCAGCTTCTGTACTATGAAACTACTTTAAGTTTCAAAAGGACTGTGAAACTTGTAGTTTCAAAGGCGGGACTATGAGATATCAAGATTTGGCCACCCTGAAATCTATCTCTTTACCTTGGTTGTTTTCTCTAGGGACATTTGACCTCCCGGACTAACTGCCTAAAGAATTTGACATGGTGGCTCCTTCCTGGAACAGATCTATCATGATGGCTGTAAAGATAATGTAGGCTGGAGGTTACAATAGGAAAGGCACCAACAAGCCCCTCTTATCAGAAGTTCTGTCTCTCAGGCCACATTCTCTGGATGGCCCTGTGAGGAGTTGCCAGACAATCATTTACATTTATAAGGGAAATCTCCATTTGTAAAGGTATCTCCCTCTCTATTTTGGGAAGAGGGGGAGATGGCCTCATTTCTAGAGGCTTATCAATGTGGAAGCTAAGGCCTTAAATCTGCATAATAACCTTACTCTTGTTTACTGTGCTTTAGTGGTAATCTCCTGTAACTGACTCCCCCTACCCCCAAAATCCTCCTTTGTCATTGGCTGAACATGGTATTTAAGACGAGAATTTCTGCTATTGTGTTGAGAAACGCAGTGTCCCTGCTTTCTCCCATTTATACATGTTATTAAACTTGGTATTATTTTCTCCGGCTAACCTGTCTTTCTAATTATTTGGCCAGCCATTAGAACCGTAAGGAAAAGGGCCGAGGGAGATTCTCCCTCTTCCCCCGACAATATTATAGTTTCTATTGAAATATAATTTTTTTTTAAAAATCACCCTCATTTTTATCAAAGATAGTCAAATTAAAACTAACTAGTTTGTAAAATAAGTCTAGTTCTAGTAGAGTTGGCCCAATTATTTATATAAGTATAGTAAGAATAGCAATTGATCACATAGGCTCTTTTAAATCTGCTTTGTTGGAACTTTTTATAAGGAATTTCAGATTTAACTTTAAAGGCCTCTCTAGGCCAGGAAAGCCAAACCAACGATTTTGTCATCAGACTTTGTCTGTAATACCTATAGATTTGGGTGAATTTTTTTTTTGAGGTTTTTCTAAAATATTTTGAGGTTTTTTGTACTTGTCAGATAAGTGACATTTTTTATTTATCTTGGTAAGTGTTGTTTGGAACATAAGGAACTAGGCCAATATTTTTATGTGGCTTTATTTTATAAAGTTTAATCTTTATTTTTCAGAAGCTGTATGGTTATATCGTAAATATGATGTTTTAGTCACAGCCTTGGTAATATAACTAGTGTTTTTAATTGTGTCTTGTTATAAGGAGAACAGATTTTTATTGAACTTATGTAAATAACTATATTGCCATGAAAAAACAATATTTACTCACTAAGAGTTTTTAAATTTTGGAGGGATCAGGTAGAGAGAAAAAGAGAAATATTTTAATTTTGCTTATAAAAGTATCATTTATTAAATTGTTATGTCATAGCTGGCTCTGGAGAAAAGAAAAAGTTTTCTTTAAATCTGAAAAAAAAATACATTAAAAATTTAACAATATTTTAAATGAAAACTCATAAAAATTATAATCATCTTTATCAGTTTATTTAGTCTTGTGTAATCTATTCTTGATCTCAATCTTTTTGTTAGCAGCTTTATGAAGTTATCAGTCTCTCTAACAGATTTCTGTAATTTCTTACCCAGTTCAGTTTTATGATCAGAAAGTTTATCAGAAACCTGTACTCCAGTGTAAATGTCAGTCTTTTTTATGAATTTTTTTGAAGTTGAAACATTTTGCAAAAGCATTAGAGCAAAGAAATGTCTGCAAACAACAAGACCTCAAAATGGCAATTGACAGAGAAATTTGGTTAATTTTGTGACATATAACACTTTAAAATAATAATAACCAAAATTATGACTGATAACCAGGACAGATTAGAATTTTAGTAATGTTATCCAATTTTGAAACACCTATATCAATAACGTTTACCCACATCATACCACCTAAGCAGGCTTATCATCACTTGTCTGACAATGCTTTTCATGTAATTTAACATGCTGAATAAGCCTAATAAGTTTAGTATCTTTTTCTTTATAGGTAGAGGCAAATTTTTTTGTCTTCTTCCTTATAGGAAGAGAGCAAATTTTTTTGAGAAGTTTTAGGGCCCTTTGAAAATTTCCAAACAAAAAAAGGAAAGAAAAGACTTTATTAAAGATATGAATTTTGGAGAGCTTGTCAAAAATATAAAAAATCAAAGCAAACAGAGCATTAACAGTCTGAAAAGCCTGAATAGAGAGACCTCAGTCTTTTGAACACAGGAAATTAACAGTTTTTTTTTTTCTTTCTGTCTTTTAGGTAGACTTACCCAAACGTAAAGAAAAATCTTTTGTAACCTCTTTATCAAGTTTAAGCAAATTATCTATTTAAGAGACAGAAGACCAAATTTTAATTTTGTACCAGCTTACTTCTGCTATTAAAACTCATTTACTTAATTAAATTTATTTTAATGTTAGCCAACTTGACCGTGCAAAAACTCCTTTTTCACAATTTCTCTTCCACACCTTTTATAACTTTCTTTTTACATTCAGAATTTGTCCCATGTGTTTTTTTTTCTTCTTAGTACTTGAGGACAAATTTATTTTTCTTAATCAACCAAACAAAACATTTCCATTTTTTGTACGTTTATACATCTTATTTTTTTTGTACACAGACATATTTTTTTAATTTTTTAGTAGCTTCAATCACATATATTTATTAGAAATTTTAACCTTTAGAAACCTTAATTTGTAAGTAAAAACTAAGTAAACCATTATAAACTTTTTTTTACATTAGTATCTTGTGGCTTGGAAAATTTATAAACACTTTATAACTTCTAAAAATATGTTATTTTATAGTATAATCTTTTAATAAAACACATGTTTACCAATAGACCCAAAACACCTTTCAGTTTTCTTGTAATGAAAAGCCAAAAGTGGACAAACATAAGTTTAGCAATCAATGTCTAATATCTTATCTTATTTGGAAATGATGATACTCAGAGAATTTTTATCATAAATTTTAGCAAAACTCTAAAGTTTTAAGTCACCAAAAATAGTTTGGAAGTTGTAACCACCATAACACATAACTGTTTAAAGTTTATCCAACATTCATCCTTTTTACAACTATTTAGTTACTTATTCCCAATAATTTTTTAGATTGCCTACGAGACTTTATAAGACTTCGGATAAAATTAGCCGTCATTTAAATTATTATTTTTGTTAACCAGTTCTGTAATAGAAATAACATCAGTTTTTTGTACAAAAGTTCATGTAAATTTCATCACCTCTTATACCTCTAAACATAGTTATCATTAAGATTTTTATCAATAGGTCTTGGTCTTCTAATTTTGGACAAGGGAAGCATTCCCAGTCAGACATTTTAAAACATACACAGGCAAAGTTGATGTAACCTCTTTATATAAAATTAGCTCAAACATTTTAACCTTTATAATCTTATCAACACTTATACTTTTACATGTTCTCAATTTAATTGTAATCTGAGTCAAGGTCTTAAGGCTAGTTAAATTTTTCCTTTCTTTTTTTTTTTCACCTTTTCTTAGGTACCAAATAAATAATTATGTGAGAGCTCTCAAAACATTTCTTTTTTTTTCCTCCAATTTAGAAGTTATTCCAATTTAAAGGATCTGTCGTCTGGCCATTGATGGGTAGGATCTTCATTTGTATATTTATTCCAATAGTGACTCAATCCAATAAGCCTTTTTAAGGAAAGACCCGGAGGTAAATTTACACGCTTAGAATAAATTTTTATCATGGACGCAAGAGGCGTCCCTGGTGAGGGCGCAGATGATGTAGCCCCTATGATCCACAGAATTCACTCCCAAAGATGTTCAGAGAAAGTAAAGACCTTCGTTGCACAGGCGGTAAGGATGGTGTAGTGAAAACGGTGTCTCCGGTCTCCCACAATAGTGTGGGACGCCTCCAGTCACAGACCCGCTAATCTGTGACACCGGGCAGGTGATACTAGGATGTGATTTTTCCAGCACTAACAAGCAACGAAGGTGAAGACGACAAAAGCCCTTATGGACTGGGCCCTTTATGACAAACTCCCCTGAGAGCTTGGCACAGATGGACAAAGAGAGAGTTCGGTTCGCAGTCTACTCGACTGGCCACCAAGGGGCATCCCGGTAAGTGCACCTTCCATATGGTGGAGACCAAGGAGAATATTCTCACTGGTCACAAAGCCAAGTTTTCTCAGGACACAGAACAAGACAGAAGGAAAAACCTCATCCGGTTTTGTTCTTAATGTGCACAATGACAGCTTTAGCCAAGTCTTCGGTCTCTTGGAACCAGAATAATACCTGGGGGGGAGGTGCCACGGGGTTGGGGACTGTGTGCTTTACGGAGTACCTTGTCGTTGCATGGACATTTTCTTGCAGTTCGCGGGGGACCTGTGTCATCTACCCCATTCCGTGACGCAACTTATCCTGTCTCGGGAGTCTTCTGAAAGTGGCGAGCGCCCTAATGGCTCTTAACTGCTCGACCCATGCCCACCAAATTTGGGGCCTTTTTGGCTTCCAAGATGCCCTTGGCAGTGACCTTCACTTCATGTGCATATTAACCCACAGCAAAGTTTGTAGATGCCAGTCTGGTGAGACCCGCAAACTCACCAGTCTGTGAGGCTGGCCCGGACAGCAGGCTTATAGGGCCTATGCCTGCGTCCTACTCTATGGTATTTCCTTCTTATGACAAAAGACACAGACAAAAGAGAAAAACAGACTATCTCTGGCAGGAAAGGGATCAGATCAAAACCAAGAGTACTGTACCAAATTTAAATCAAGAGTCACTGAAAGCACAAGAACCTAGTTTCCCAAATATTTTCTCCTGCCAATCTAAATTTAGAAAGAGAAAAAATTCTCACCACTTCCCTCCACCGGACTCTGCAGAGAGAGATTCTGGGAGGCTGACGTGGTAAGAAGTCTCACCTTTTGCCGGCTTTCTTCAGGCGTTCCCGTATCTCATCATCTGCAGTAGTCCAGGGAGAAGGCAGGTCTTCCAGCCAGAGGAGGCAACTTGCCAGCCAGTGTGGCTCCTGGCGACTACGCGAAAACTGTCGGGGGAAGAGGGAGAATCTCCCTCTGCCCTTTTCTTTAAGGTTCTTATGGCTGGGCAAATAATTAGCAAGACAGGTTAGCAGGAGAAAATAATATCAAGTTTAATAACATGTATACATGGGAGAAAGCAGGGACATTGCGTTTTTTAACACGCTAGCAGAAATTTTCGTCTTAAATACCATGTTCAGCCAATGACAAAGGAGGATGTTGGGGGTGGGGGGAGTCAGTTATAGGAGATTACCACTAAAGCACAGTAAACAAAAGTAAGGTTATTATGCAGATTTAAGGCCTCTCCTTCTACATTGATAAGCCTCTAGAAATGAGGCCAACCCCCCTTCTTTCCAAAACAGAGGGAGATACCTTTATAAATGGAGATTTCCCTTATAAAGGTAAATGATTGTCCTGCAACTCCTCGCAGGGCCATCTAGAGAATGTGGCCAGAGAGACAGAACTTCTGATAAGAGGGGTTTGCTGGTGCCTTTTCTATTGTAACCTCTATCTTACATTATCTTTATAGCCATCATGATAGATCTGTTCCAGGAAGGAGCCACCATGTCAAATTTTTTTAGGCAGTTAGTGAGGGAGGTCAAATGTCCCTCAGAGAAAACAATCAAGGTAAAGAGATATATTTTAGGATGGCCAAATCTTGATCTCCCACATTAGTATGGCGAATTTGTTTTGGAATGTTAAAATGGGAAAGGACATATGTGTTACCTGAGGGTGACCCAAGTCAATATGGTGGGTTTCGCTGTTTATATGCTCTTTCTGAGTTACAATCTTGATTATAAACAGCTAGTCATAGATGTACCAATAAATTTGGACCATTTTATGTATCAATATTTTAAGATGTCCTATTTCCCTGATAGTTTCTGATTTCAGGGTGTCTGGGAAAAACAGTTTCTCAACATAGGTAAATTGGAATATAATTTTTGATTGTTGACTTATTGAATCATAGAATTGTGGAATTGGAAATAATTTTAGTGGTTGTAGAGACTAATCTCTTCATTTTCCAGGAAATGGAAAGTGAGGTTTCTCAAGTTAAGTCATCCATAGTCTGACTGCTACTTAGTGATAGAGTTGGAACTAAATGCTCAGATGCTTGTCTTCAGATTCCTAGTACAGTGCTGTCTGTGCTATGTACTATTAAGTAGACAAACCAATGAGTTACCTTCCCAGATCATATATGTAGCCAGCAGCGTTGATTCTTTCCCATATGCATTTTTTCCTTTCTCTTTTAAATAACTACTAACCACAATTAATTCATTCCCCTACCATGTTTAATGAATATACTTGTATGTGTCTCTCCTCGAGCACACGTGGACTCCTTAGAATGGACATCTGCCTGTGAGTGGATTGCTGGGCCAGAGGCTGATGTGAATCTGCAACTTGATGAGTTGCAGCCAAATCACCCTCTGAATTTTTTAACAATTTCCATCCCGCCAACAGTGTCTGAGTCATCCTTGCCCTGGGAATTGTCAGATGGGCATTGTCAGATTTTTACATTTTTGCCAATCTGATGGGTGAGAAATGATGTATTTGTTTTTCTCTTTGTTCGTTAGTTTTGACAAATGCATAGAGCTATGCAACTACCAAAATCAAGACACAGAACAGTTCCAGCACCCAGAACTCCCTTGAGCTGCTCTTTTGTAGTCAACTCTTCCCCCACCCTTAACCCCTGGTGGCTAATGATCTGTTGTCTTCCCCTATGGTTTGTCTTTTCTAGAATATCATATAAATGGAATCCTACAGTATTCAGCATTTTGAGTAGTTTCTTTCATTTAGCGCAATACGTATATTTGAGTGTTCATCCATGTTGATAACTGTATCAGCAGTTCCTTCTGTTTTATTGCTGAATGTGGTATCCATTGTATGAATTTACCACAGTTTATCCACCCACCAGTTGAAGGACGTTTCAGTTATTTTCGGTTTTGTCTTTTTTGACTGAAAAAAACTACTCTAAATCTTTGCAAACATGTTTTTGTGTGAACATTAGTCTTCTTCTCTTGGGTAAGCACCTAGAAGTGAAATTGCTGGGTCACATGGTATGTGTATGTTTAACCTTATTTTAAAAACTCTTTGTGGTAGCAAAGTCATGGCCCACAAAGATGTCCTAATCCCTGAACCTGGGAATACTTTAGTTTACTTGGCAAAGGTGAATTAAATTTGCAGTTGGAATTAAGGTTGCTGATCAACTGCCTTTAAAATAGGGAGATTACCCTGGATTATCCAGGTGGGCCCAGCGCATCACAAAGGCCCTTAAAAGGGAAAGAGAAACAGTAGAGTAGAAAAAAGATGCAACAAGGGAAGCAGGGCCAGAGAGATGCAGAGTTCTTGGTTTTGAGGGTGGAGGAGGGGCGCCATAGGCTAAGGAATGTGGTGTTCTCTAGAAGCTTGAAAGGGCTAGGAAATGGATTAACCTTTATAGTCCCCCCAAAAGAACCTAGTTCTGCCAACACCTTGATTTTAGCCCAAGGAGACCCATGTCAGACTGCTAACCTACAGAACTGTAAAACTATAAATCTGAGTTGTTTTAAGCCATGAAATTTGTGCTAATTTGTTACAGCAGCATAACAAACTCCACTTTAAAACTGTTTTTCCAGGGGCTGGCCCCGTGGCTTAATGGTTAAGTGCATCTGCTCCGCTGTTGGCGACCCGGGTTCGGATTGAGGGTGCACACTGACGCACCGCTTCTCCAGCCATGCTGAGGCCGGGTCCCACATACAGCAACTAGAAGAATGTGCAACTATGACATACAACTATGTACTGGGGCTTTGGAGAGAAAAAAATGGAGGAGGATTGGCAATAGATGTTAGCTCAGAGCTGGTCTTCCTCAGCAAAAAGAGGAGGATTAGCATGGATGTTAGCTCAGGGCTGATCTTCCTCACAAAAAAGTAAATAAACAAAACTGTTTTCCAAAGAGGCTGAACCATTTTGTGTTCCCACCAGCAATGTAGGAGTGTTCTAGTTACTTTCCATCCTCATTAACACTTGGTATGCTCAACCTCTTTAATTCTAGTCATTCTAATAGGTACATAGCAGGATCTCAATGTGGTTTTTATGTGCATCTTTCTCACGATTAATGACGTTGAGCATCTTTTCATGTGCTTATTTGTCATCTGCGTATCTTGGACACTTTGGTGAAGTGTCCAAATCTGTGACCATTTTAAACTTGGATTTTCTTATTGCCGAGTTTTGAGAGTTCTTTATAGTCCTGTCAGATATGTGATTTGCAAAGGTCTTCTCCCAGTCTGTGGCTTGCCTTCTCCATCCTCTCACCAGTGTCTTTGGAAGGTCTGTGTAACATAACTCAAGAGGTTTCACATGACTTTATTTTCCTTCATTGAGAAACAGAGTGAGGTTGGAGCACCTGAATCCAATCAGACCTTGATCAGAGTTGGGGCTGGGTCTCACTTTTAGTAAACCCAGCCCTTCCACTTTCCCTGTTCCTGTTTGCTGTGCTCCCCTCCCCTGCACAGGCATCTGGTTCTAAGTCTGGTAGATTTCTGTCTCCTCAAGTTTGGGAACCCATAGACAATTCAGCTACATGCTTCAGACATCTCAGCACAGCTCTCCAGCCTCCTACCTGATATTGCTTCACAATATGGGAAATTCCCTGAAGATCAGACTAACGGTATGTTGGACTTAGGCCACTTCCACCACTTCTGGAGGTTTCATTTTGTTTTGTGGAAGCTTTTGGCCTAGTTCCCCAGATTTCTGTGTGGCACCAAAACTTAACACAGGTGCTGTGAGAAAGAGCAGTTGTGTGTCTGAAAGCTCTCAGGTTTCATCTGCCACACCAGTCCTGCAGAATCACTACAAGTTTGGCTAACTTCTCTTTTCCTTAGCCGAGGATCTGACTGAGCAAGCCAGATCCTCGGCAACCACCCAGAATCAGAAAACGCCTGCAGGGCTCACATAAAAATCTTTTTATTCTTTCTGGAATTTTAGTTGGTTGATTCTGAAGTTCTCCAATGCTCTAAAAATATATTTATAATTTATCTGGCTTTGTCCAGTTTTGCAGCGAGTGCTTTCCTGTCCTGGTCTACTCTAAAACAGAAGTTTCCTTGTCATTAGTTTTTAACTCCATCAGTTATACATTGTCAATATTATGATTGTTTGGAAAAATCATGCTTTCAATGATTTATTCAGACGTTTACCCTTTTTTATCCTCAAGATCCATTTTTACCTCTTACCATTTCTTCTTCTATCAGTTTGTTTCTTTTTTTTTTTTGTGGGGAAGATCTGCCCTGAGCTAACATCCATGCTAATCCTCCTCTTTTTGCTGAGGAAGACCGGCTCTGAGCTAACATCTATTGCCAATCCTCCTCTTTTTTTTTTTTTTTTTTGTGAGGAGATCAGCCCTGTGTTAACATCCGCCAATCCTCCTCTTTTTTTTGCTGAGGAAGACGGCCCTGGGCTAACATCTGTGCCCATCTTCCATCTTCCTCCACTTTATATGGGACGTCGCCACAGCATGGCTTGCCAAGCAGTGCGTCGGTGCGCACCCGGGATCCGAACCAGCGAACCCCGGGCCACCGCAGTGGAGCGCGCACACTTAACCGCTTGCGCCACCGGGCCGGCCCCTCCTCCTCCTTTTTTTTTTACCCCCAAAGCCCCAGTAGATAGTTGTATGTTATAGTTAACACAGTCTTATAGTTGCTGTATGTGGGACACGGCCTCAGCATGGCCGGAGAAGCAGTGCATCAGTGCGCACCCAGGATCTCAACCCGGGCCACCAGTAACCGAGCGCGCACACTTAACTTCTTAGCCACGGAGCCCGCCCAGTTTCTTTCTTTTTAAAGTACATTCTTTTTTACTTTTTAAGTCTTTTCCTTGAGGAAGATTAGCCCTGGGCTAAGATCTATGCCAATCTTCCTCTATTTTGTACGTGGGTCATCACCATAGCATGGCTGATGAATGGTGCAGATCCCCTCCTGGGATCCAAACCCACGAACCCAGGCCTTGGAAGCGGAGTGTGCTGAACTTAAACCACTACGCCAGGTGGCTGACCCCCTTTAAAGTACATTTTTTAGGAATTCCTTAATGAGCATTTGTTCGTGGTAATACCCTTAGTAAATGTTTGCATAAAAATGTCTTTAAGTCACCCTAGTTATTGAGATATGGTTTGATTGGGTATACACTGAAAGTTATTTTCTCTCTGTACCTTGAAGATTTAATCCAACTCTCTCTTGCCTTCCATTGTTAAATAATGTATCATAGGTCTAAATGTAAGTCTCTGTAAGTGTTCTGTTCCTCTGAGGGGCTTTGAGTATCTTCTTTTGTATTTAGTGCTCTTTGGTTTCTCTGAATGGATCTGGCTCTAGATTTTTTTTTTTAATATTGCTTGAGATGTATACAGCTGCCTGAATCTAGAGTAGAAGTCTTTTACCAATTTTGGAAATTTCTGTTATTATATCTGAATATTCCTTTAAATCATATATATATATATTTATATTATTTAATTCAAATATATACATATACACATTCAATATATATTCATTAAATATATATTTATATTATTTAATTCAATATATATTATTCAATATAGTGATTTTTATTATTGAAAAAATATACGAGTATTATTTATATATATAGTTTCCTGTACTTGACCAAACTCAAGCCAGTCTCCTTTGAGCCTATAATAACTTGGCCTATAATAACTACAGTCTCTCAGCACAAATGGTTTCACACCTCCACACATATTATAAGACTTAAACACTTCCACAGTTTCTAACAGCTCAAATCAACATCCTTAGGATGACCCCTGTCCCCTTAAAGTGCCTGCCTGAGAAAGCTCAAGGCAGCCAAAAGAATTGACTATTTGTTCTGGCCAACACTTGATCATTGTCCCCTGACATCCCTTTCTTAGAGCATTTACCCAAAAGTGCTTAGAACTGTGAATCTTTCCTCTGTCCTTTAGAGTTGTAGGTGTGTCTGCTATAACTCAGGAGTGCATTTCTCAAGGTCCTGAGAGCCATTCCTTGAGATGAGGACAGGGTGTCTGTCTCCCAGATGCTGTGAGAGGAGAGAAGTGAAACTTTGATTATTTCCAACTAGCAGACACAACTGGCCAGATCACACTGCACTGACCAATATTCTGTAACTTTTCCCTCCCTGACTCTACTGAGCCCCTGCTCACCCCTCTGCCTGCTCCCTCATTCTCCCTTTCAAATGCCCAGTCACATCTGTACAAATCAAATTGAGTTCAGTTCATCCTGTTCCTACTTCCCTATTGCAGTGGTATATGCCTGATTAAAATCTGTCCTGACCACTTTAACTAGAGTCTGGCTTTGTATATACTCCACATTTAACACACATACAGATAATCTCACGCATATGCCTAGATACGCATATACAAACGTAACCATGGGCCCTCCAGGACCAGTTCAACTGACCCCATCTTATGAACAGAGTAGTTAAGAGTTTTCTTTCAGGAACTGAGACCCCTCTTCCAGTTCAGACCAGTTGGGACCACCAACTCATCAACTGGGAGTTCACAAATGCTTTATATGTGACCTTTATGACATCAAGGAGCTAAAAACTCCATTCTCCGATCATGGTAACACTGCCAATTTGTGAACACACATCTGATGAAGAGCTGCAAAGCTTGACTTTGCTTGCGAAGATCATCAATTACCTCACTTCTCCTTACTTCCAATCATGTACCTCCACACGTCAGAACACCCTGCCCTTCATCCCATAAATTGTGCCCCAAGACCTGGATCAGGGAGACAGATCTGAGACAGACACATGCCCCCGTCTCCTTGCAGATCAATCTCACAAAATAAAGTTACACTTCATTTCCCAAAAGCTGATGCCAGAATAATTGGCTTTTTTAATGTGCATTGGGCAAGAGAACCCCAATATTGTGCAGTAACATCAATACATGTATATACACTTACTGGTTGTTTTATTTTTTTTTTTTTGTCCTCTTTGCTTAAGAGGAGTCACCCTGAGCTAACATCTGTTGCCAATCTTTTTGCTGAGGAAGATTCACCCTGAGCTAACACCTGTGTCAACCTTCCTCTATTTTGTATGCCGGTTGCCACCACAGCGTGGCCACTGGTGAGTGGTGTAGGTCCACGCCCAAGAACTGCACCTGGACCACTGAAGTGGAGTTTTCTAAACTTAACCAATAGGCCATGGGACCAGCCCATGTCTAATTGTTTTGAAGATGTTACTAGATATGCAATTGAAGTTTCACTATGATCTCTGGATTTCCTTGCTGTTTCTTTAGTCCCTCACTTCAGTGTATGTGTTTCTTGCTACATCTTTCATGCTAGAGGAATTCCTCAAATATCAAGTGGTCCTTGGCTACCTGTTCATATTTCTGTGATGGGAAGAAAACAGCTGAGTAAGATCTCTGTGGGCCTGATGGGGCCTGTGAATGTCTGGACTCAATGTTTCTTCAGGGGTGTTGAGAGTTGAAGTAGTAACAGGCAAACAATGTTGGTGCCCACACTGATCTCTAACAACATACTTATTCTACACATTCCCACAATGACAGACATCCTCTGAACACATGGAAATGCTGACAACACACACCCACACACACATACACACTATTTGCAAATGACCAGCAGCATTTAGACTGTAAACTACACATGATAATGCACACTGATACTCAGAACATACACACAAACACACACACACATACAGACCACTCACTGTCTCAGAGCCCACAGTGACTTGAACTCTCTAAACACACACACGTCAACAAAACACACCTTCACATAGAAGCCGTAATAGCCATGCACCCTGTGACCATACAGAATTGCTGAACACACAGACATCCACACAATAAGGGACGTGGCCGTGCACATCTGGGCTTGATCAAGGGGGTTTTCACACCTCAGCATCAACATGGACACCCCGGGGTGAGAGGGAGAGGCAGAGGGCACAGAGAGAACATGTGGGGAGCAGTCAGGAGACACTTGCATAAAGCAAATATGATACCTGTAAAGCTGGTTGCTAAATGACATATGACTCAAGGGTATGAGGACACAAGAGGATATGAAATGGTACAAAGGAGGTGACTGATACAAACCCATCACAAGATATTTAAAAGTAAGGAACAGTGATATTTTAAAAAGCACTGAAGAGAGTGCATCAAAGCTTAGATATAATTCCAAACAATGAATGACATGGAATTCTGGCCAAAGAACAGCCATTATTGCTGTTAAAATTCCTATTTAAATGTCTCTTATAAAATTATAGAAATACTCCTTGAAAAATGACAAATATTCATTGGTTTAAAATATTTAAAACATTTCAGGATAAAGTTACTTCAGGTTCCACTTTTACTGAGTAGCTTTTCTTGGGCAGCTAGAATAGTTGGACAAAGCACACAGAACAGCTGTTTGAAGGGTTGTAGAACATCCTGTGCAGACAGGACTTGAGGGTCTACAATCTCTGAGACTAGGGAAGCACAAGATTGTGAGCACCATCTCCACGTGGCTTCTCCTCTAAGGCATTTGCTATTTCAACAGTGAGAGAAGAGAGTGAGCAGAATGAGGAGGAAAAATGAACTGAAATTTGGTTCCAGCCAAGTCCAGTAACTTCTGCTTCTAGTCGTGTGTGGTAAAGGCAGAGCAACAATTAAACATTGATTTAATAAATACTGGGTGTTTGAAAACACCAAAGGGATGTGGAAGCAAACAGGACTAGATGAAAGGAAATTTCAAAAGGGAAAGAGCCTTTTTAGGTAAGATTGCCACACATGAGCTCACCCGGGAGAATTTGCTTAATCTGGACTCTGATAATCAGACCTGTCTTACCAGAAGACAATTGTAAGTACAGTCTGTCATAATTGATCTATGTTAGCTTTTAAATATCACAAGTTTTGTTTGGCTGTTGTTAATTTTTACTCCCTCCACTAGAAGACTCTATGAAAGGAAAGACATTGTATCATTTGCCACATGATCTTCAGAACATTCTTCAGTTGGGGCTGTATGACTTCTATAAATATTTAATTGTTGATTTCATGAATGCTATAGACTGAATGTCTATGTAATCCAATTTCATACGGTAAAATCCTAATCCCCGACCTGAGGGTATTTGGAATTGGGGCCTTTGGGTGTTAATTAGCTTAGATGAGGCCATAAGTGTGAAGCTCCCACGATGGAATTAGTGACCTTACAAGGAGATGGAGTGCCAGAGCTCTCTCTGCCAAATGAGGGTAGAGCAAGAAGCTGTCCTTCTGCAAAACAGGAAGAGAGCTCTCACCAAAAGCAAATCAGCTTGAACCTAGATCTTGAACAAGCCGGTCTTCAGAACTGTGAGGAATGCACTTTTGTTGTTAAGAGTGCCCAGTCTAGGCAGGGCCCGCTGGTGTAGTGGCTAAATGTGGCTGCTCCGCTTCAGTGGCCCCAGGGTTCACAGGTTCAGATCCCAGGCATGCACCAATGCACCGCTTCTCAAACCATGCTGTGGCAGCATCCCATATAAAAAGTAGAGGAAGGTGGGCACAGATGTTAGCCCAGGGCCAATCTTCCTCAGCAAAAAAGAGGAGGATTGGCATCAGATGTTAGCTCAGGGCTGATCTTCCTCACACACACACACACACACAAAACCCAAAAATGCCCAGTCTAGGGGCCTGCCCCATGGCCTAGTGTTTAAGTTCAATGAGCTTCTCTTTGGTAGCATGAGTTCGGTTCATGGACACAGACCTATACCACTCATCAGCAGCCATGCTGTGGGGGTGACCCATATACAAAAAAGAGGAAGACTGGCACGGATGTTAGCTCATGGTGACTCTTCCTCAGCAAAAATATAAATAAATAAAGTACCCCGTCTATGATATTTTTGTTACAGCGTCCCATACTGACTAGGACACTGAGTGTGTGAATAAGTTCATTTAGATTGACGATCCTTCTTCTACATGACACGTTACTGCCGATGATTCCTAAATCGGTGTGAGTCAAATTTCCCTTAAGGATCATAAAGAGGTTAAGGCCCTTCTCCCTAGTTATGCACATATTGATACACATGAAAACATGTTGCATCAAGTGCTTTATTGACACCTTAGTCTCACACCTGATCCCATTGGCCTTCGGTGAACCTCAGTTTTACAGTCAGTGTATTCCCCAAAGGGCAATAAAGGAAAGTCCCTGGACTGAAAAGGGTCGGTATCCATCGTGTAGCTCCTGTCCTCTGCCCAGCCAGCTCTAGAGCAGTGTTAATTTACAAGATAGGCTTTTCTCCAGGCAGCTCTGTCTTTCTGCCAACATGTTCTCATTTAGGATGATCTCACCAGGAGGAATGAGTGGAAATTTGGAGAGAAGAGCTACAGAAGGCATCTGCCAGGGGAAATTCTTTGTGGTTACATGACCTAGGATATGGACACCTGGCTGCTCTAAGGTGTCCTGAAAATGGAACCATTCCCATGTCTGCAATATCCTTCCATGTCCTCTTTCCCCTCCATGTCTCTGTTCTTGGTGGCCAAATTTCCTTGGCAATGACAATAAAAGAATGAAAGTAGGGAATGACCCATTTCCAGTCTCAGAATTCTGTGAAATTTTACTGCCTATCCCCAGTCTCCCAGGACTGACACTCTTTTTATTCTTTTAAGATTAGATTACATTTTAATCTCCTTTAATCAGAGTTTTCTCTCATCCTTGTTATGTATATACATGTTCTAATACATAATATTGAAAACATTATTTTTGACCCTACAATCTCCAGATTCACTCATAGTTATTTTCTGATGGATGCGTGCCTTTGTAATTATGTTTATAACTCCATTAACTATAGAAATTGACTAAATGCTGAGTAGTAATGTACTAATACAGGAAAATGGCCCATTTTTATTCAACACAAAGTTTCATGTTTTCATCAAAACAAATACATGAATACTTAATTGTTCAGCAAAAACTTTTACTATGTACATGTAAGCGATTATAAATCTATTGGAGTTGCTTTACCTTGTCGATTATTCCTTGTTTCTGAATTGTGCATTCAGCATTTCCATGAACACTTTAGAATTCTGCATCTTTATCCTACCATTTTATTTTCTTTATTATAATTTTTTTTTATAAATTTTTTTTTTTTATAAATTTTCCCCCCCAAAGCCCCAATAGATAGTTGTATGTCATAGCTGCACAACCTTCTAGTTGCTATATGTGGGACGTGGCCAGGCCGGAGAAGCAGTGCATCAGTGCACACCCGGGATCCGAACCTGGGCCGCCGGCAGCAGAACGCGTGCACTTAACCGCTAAGCCACGGGGCCGGCCCTATATGTTATAATTTTTATTAATTTATTTTTTCCCCCAAAGCCCTAGTGGATCGTTGTATGTCATAGCTGTATATCCTTCTAGTTGCTGTATGTGGGAAGCTGCCTCAGCATGGCCGGAGAAGTGGTGTGTCGGTGCGCGCCTGGGATCCAAACCCGGGCCGCCAGCAACGGATTGTGCGCACTTAACCGCTCAGCTACGAGGCCGGCCCTATCCTACCATTTTAAATACTAAATCATCGACAAAAGTCCACATTACTCGTTCAGTTGTGTGTTAGTGGATCCTTTGTAGGGTGTCTTCCTAGGTACGTTTTCACATGGTCATCGACAAAAGTCCACATTACTTATTCAGTTGTGTGCTAATGGGTCCTCCGTAGGGTGTCTTCCCGGGTACATTTTCCAATGTGAACTCCAGCTGAAGGCCTTGTGACACTGATATAAATACTGGTGTCTCCACAAATCATGGGGTCAATGATGTGTGGTCTGTTATGAGAGGTTTGGGGGATTCGATCGGAGATGTAAAAGACACTTTCCACTCCAAACAAATGGACTGAAGGTATATTTTATTATATAGAGGATAGTAAAGGCGATAGTCTGCAAACAGATCCGAATAGGTCAAATATTAAGAGGGAAAAAACATCAGCCCGAGTGGAAAGGGAAAACATCCACATCGGCTGAAGAGAAATGACACAAATCAACCGGAAAGAGAAACACCAAGTTGACCGAAAAGAGAAGACATCAAATCAATTACTTAATATCAAATCAATTACTTCACATCAAATCAATCACTCACAACATCCACACCCCACTGCCGGGAAAGCCCTGTCAATCGACGCGGCTGGGCAAGGATCACACGTCCTGGGCAAGATGTCCCTTCCACAGGTGGAACTCTTACCAGGTCTCAGTTTCCAGCAGTTTATATAAGCAGTTACAGAGTTTACAGAGCAAGCATCCAGTGTTCCCATACACAAAATGGTTATCAGTGGCGTATGTACACTGAGCCCCTTGGCTAATGTCCCAGCCCAGTAGTTGTGTACATGCATTGTTCTCTTTGGTTATCATCTTAGATGTTAGCTCAGAGCCAGTCTTCCTCAGCAAAAAGAGGAGGATTAGCATAGATATGAGCTCAGGGCTGATCTTCCTCACAAAAAAAAAAAAATGGGCAGAGGATATGAACAGACATTTTTCCAAAGAAGATATACAGAAGGCCAACAGGCATATGAAAAGACGTTCAACATCACTAATCAGGGAAGCGCAAACCAAAACTACAATGAGATATCACCTTATACCTGTTAGAAGGGCTATAATTACCAAGACAAAAACAACAAATTTTGGAGAGGATGTGGGGAAAAGGGAACCCTCATACACTGCTGGTGGGAATGCAAACTGCTACATCCACTATGGAAAACAGTACGGAGATTTCTCAGAAAATTAAAAATAGAAATACCATATGACCCAGCTATTCCACTACTGGGTATTTATGCAAAGAACTTGAAATCAACAATTCAAAGAGACTTATGCACCCCTGCATTCATTGCATTATTCACCATAGCCAAGACTTGAAAGCAACCCAAGTGCCCATCAACTGATGCTTGGATAAAGAAGATGTGGTATATATATACATACAATGGAATACTACTCAGCCATAAAAAAGACAAAATCATCCCATTTGCAACAACATGGATGGATCTTGATGGTATTAAGTTAACCAAAATAAGCCAGATGGAGAAAGACAAACACCACATGATTTCACTCATATGTGGAAGATAAACAAACACATGGACAAAGAGAACAGATTAGTAGTCACCAGAGGGGAAGGGGGTTGGGGTGGGCATAAGGGGTAAAGGGGCACATATATATGGTGACTGACAAATAATAACGTACGACTGAAATTTCACAATGTCACAAACTATTATGACCTCAATAAAATAATATAAAAAGTAAAAAAAAAAAAAAAAAATAGGTCTGGTGATTTAAATGAATGTTGAGCTAAAGATAAAAGTTTTCAAGAGACTGAGAAATATTAGGTAAATGTACTTAAAAAAGGGTGCAAATTAAAGTAAATCTGCCATCATCCTCTTTAAAACAGATTCAGAGTAACATTATTGTCAAGGTATAAGAAGGAATAGAAATGCTTTATAAAAACAATTCTAAAGGACCTAACGTGACATTCTAGAAGTCTCCATAGTCTTTCACTCATCTAGATTTAAATTGTTCAATTAATACTTTAAAGACTAATGAATCTGAGGGCAAAATATTCAAGGTCATTGTTTGTTTTTCATTGTTGCAAAGTAGATGGGTATGAACCGTGGCTGAAATTCATGGTCTTGAAGAAGAAAAATATATAGAACTTATTTATCACTCTCACAGTGTGTCCTGACTTAATCCTACAGATATCCCCAGAATAAAGCCTCAAGGAATTCCATTATGTTATTAGAAATGACATCTTTCATTCACCATGAATATTCTCTAATTCTCTAGCTAGTAATTATGTTCCTGATGCAAATAGGCAAGTAAAAGAACCCATGCTTGATTAAATTGGGCTCATAACATGTATACATGGGAGACACATGAGAAATGGAGTCTCTCAAAAGAATGGCAGAGATGCTCCTCTTAAATACTATCTTCAGATAAGACAAAGGAGGATGTTGGGGGTGGGGTTTGGGATGTGAGACTGGAGAAGACAATTCTCATGGAGAGGGACATGTAAATGTTTGTCTGAACCAACTCCCCTGCACTGGGCTCTGGTCCTGAAGGGACAACAGGGAGGTGACCAGGAACAGGCCTCCCAGTGGTGGTGCCTTCCCAGGGGTAGCATGGGGATGCTGGGGGAAGGGGGATGGTGTTTGACATGGCACCAGCGGTGGAGGCAGCAATGCAGAGGTCAGGGATCTCTCTCATTCTCTCACTCTCTCTATCTCTCTGTCTCTCTCTCTCAGGGACCTGAGAAGAGGATGTTGGCAGAGCCTGTGCCCCTCGCCTACCTCTCTCATGGACCCTTCTTTCTCTGGCCGCTCACTATGGGAGCCCTGTGGCCTTGGGTTTAACCCATGAGGCCAAGGGCAGGTGCACAGCCAGCGGGCCTAGGGGGGGCCTTGGGGGTCCTCAGTGAAGGCCCCACCTGCCCGCGAGGCCTTGACACGGTGACACCACCTGAAAATAAAGCAAACACATATAAGCATATGTAGTTTTAAAAGGAAAAGCACACAACTAAAAGAATTGATATCATTAAATACACTATTCTATTTGTTTATGTGTCAAACTACTGATAGGAAATAGCCCGGTGTAGTGATAGTAGAATTGATCAATTTCATAGAGAATTCTTTTAACGGTTGTTCATATCTTGTGTTTTACATCATTGATTAGGGTAATATTTTCATCTTTTCCTTTCCTAGTGTCTCCATCAATCAGCCTTGAAGTGGAACTGAGTACATGCTTTTCAGAAGCGGCATCATTCTTTACTCAGCCAGAGCATTGGGCCTGACAATAGCTGGATCCAGCAGAAAACTGGGCACTCTAGGAGATGTCATGTGGAGATGTGCCTGGCTGGACTAATAGTCACGTGGATATGATTTTTTAAAAAATCTCTCAGAGCTTTCCCAAAATCAAATAATATTCTTAAGTTGCTTTAGTAGAAGAGACATTAGTTAGTGTCTTTTTAATTTCCACAGAAGCTTTTTTTATGTTACTAAAGAAACTAAACTTTATGTCTTTTGTCTTGTTACCAAAATGGACTTGGTATTAAAAACAAGAAACCTACAAGAAAGGAAACACTCATATGGAATAGAAATTGTGGGTCGCAATTGCTACTTTTTTATATAAAATCATGTTTTATTTATTTACAATTTCTCTCAACTGTGCTTTTGAAAATAACTTAGTATTAGAAATTACCAGTAAGAAGAGGGTGTGCTCCCTTGAGTGTGGTCCAGTAGAAGTCAGGTGACTCAGACCTGAGTTCTAGGCCCAGGTCTGTTTCTGGTTAGTGTGTGACAACGTACTTAGGCTCTCTGGAACGTAGTATTCCTTTCTGTAAAATTAAAGAGTTTGATGATTTTTGAGAACTTTTCCAAATATTAAATGACTTCTCTTTTATATTTTTTATAATTTTATTTATTTATTTTTCCCCCAAAGCTCGAGTAGATAGCTGTATGTCATAGCTGCACATCCTTGATGTATGTGGGACACTGCCTCAGCATGGCCGGAGAAGTGGTGCATCGGTGCGTGCCCGGGATCCGAACCCGGGCCTCCAGCAGCGGAGCGCGCGCAGTTAACCACTAAGCCACAGGGCCAGGCCTGACTTGTCTTTTAAAAAACAAAAAGATCCTTCTCAAACTTATACATTATCAAAAATTTTTTCTGAACTTTCACTTACCAAGAACAACTGATGTCCCTTCAATTATATTGATTGAAAATAAAGATCATAAAAGTATAAATTTGGTAATCTAATAAATGAATTAGCATAAAAATGAGCCAGGAAAAAATTTATGATCAATCAAGATATTACACTATGAAAATATTACTGTTTGTTACAGTACATAAAATGATGACACTGAAATAGTATCTTTTTGCTGTCTGTAAGTTTATATTGTTACTCATATATCACTATTAATCCTATTATGTTTTACAAGTAATAAAATGTCTTGAAAGGAGAGAACAATAAAGCAGCAGCCCTGCATTACACACGAATGTTGTGTTCTCCCTGGAGGGAAAATGAGGATAGAACATTGGTCAAGTACTTCGTTTTGTAACCCACTGGTGCCTTTCAAACATATAGCTATTATTGTAAGAGTAAAGATATTCTTTTTTTTTTAATAATTTTATTTATTTATTTATTTTTCCCGCAAAGCCCCAGTAGATAGTTGTATGTCATAGTTGCACATCCTTCTAGTTGCTGTATTTGGGACGCGGTGTCAGCATGGCCGGAGAACCGGCTTGTCAGTGAGCACCTGGGATCCAAACCCGGACTGCCAGCAGCAGAGTGCGCACACTTAACCACTAAGCCACGGGGCCAGCCCAAGAGTAAAGATATTCTTAAAAATAGTGCCACAAAACAGGGTTTCCCAGCTACTTGTTGTCAGATCTGAGACAGATATTAGGCCGGGGCACTTGAAGAGGCATGGTGGACTCAGCTGAGGGTGATTTAATTACTGTGAGATGATTAGCCAATAGCGAATAAGACGGAGAAAGATTAAAAAGAGGTAAAGGGAAATAAAGTTGAAAATAATTAAGAAAAATAGTGCCTTCAAAATATCCTCTCATTATTTTTATAGCTCTTTTTTGTTTTTGAGGCATGACTAGGATAGTATGTTAGATTTTTATAAACTCTTTTCTCCTGGGCTTATATTACTGAGTTCTTCATTATTTATGATAATGCCAAAGAAAGTCTGGACAAAAGTATTCTGTACTATCAACAAGCACAAAACATGTACAACATTGCTCTATATATTGAGTCCAGCTGTAATAGTCAAGACATATATTCATGTATGTAAAATTATAATGATTTTCTTATTTTCTCCGGCTGTGGACCATGTTAAACTATATAGTAATGAGCAGAAAACCTGAAGAACTAGGTGATTTAAAACACCTGTTGTTACAGCTAGGCCATTCAAAGGTGAAATTAATTTCAATTTCACACTTCTCCTTTCCTTGTAGCCAGTGAAGTGTCTGGAAGACAGAAAACACATAGAATTAATTGAGAGTTAACAGTATTTGGAGGCAGTTGAGGTTAAGCACTCAACAATGATGTCCCTTACTTCAGGAGCCATTGACTATTTTTCATAAGTTTTCTTTATACACGGGTTCTATTCTTAGATTATTTCTGTATGTTTCTTAGAAGAGAGACAGGGAAGGAGAATTAACTATCAATCTACTGTGTGCCAGTTCCTTTACTGTATTACCTTATGCAATTCTTAGAGTAATCCTTTAAAGTAACTGTTATAATTCATATTTAACTGCTAAAGAAAACCATGGTTACAAAATTGATCAAGGGTAAGAGGGAAGATCTGAACATCAGCCCGTTGGGTTATGCCTCATATTCTCTCCACTGTGATAAAAATGGTGCTTCAACATGGGTTCTCACCATCTGGCTATTTAATACCGGCTCCTGCCAACAGCATTGGATGACATGAGATGAGAAGTTTATTTCCAAAGTTATTTTATTATATTTAAACTCTACTATTTATGAGTAGGATGTCAAGACATGTTTTAGAGGCATAGAGAGCAACTGATTAGTTCACCTACACATTTTTCAGGTTTACTATAACCTTCGTGTGCCACATTGTGTCAACTTTACCAACTTTAGTGCTTCACTGTTCTGTTTTATAAAATTCAGAGTTTCACTTTTCATGTAAAGCACTTTGCTGCTCTCTTAGTCACTAGATGGCAGTTTTGTATCTCTGTAAATTACCACTGCAGGAGGAAATGAGAGGTCTTAAGCCAGTTTGCTCTGCACAAATGATGGACATAGGAGGACTTCTGGTCCATCAAGACTGCCTGTGTTATTCCGTGGCTGTAACGGGGATGTCCAGGACTGCTTAGTCAGAGGCACGAAGCAGAGTCAGAAAGCATCCTCTAAGTTCTTCTTCAGATGTGAGTTCAGGCACCTGTCTTCTCACCTGAGCACATTGGAGTTTATTGAATGTGTTCAGACTCTTACTCTCTCCCTGTACTTAATAAGTCTGGGAGCTCCATACCCCTAGAAACAACACATGACACATAAAGCCTTTTCTCAACTAAACGGAGTTGAGGGCTATGGTGTTGCCCGAGAGTCTGATGCTTAAAGAAAATACAGCTGGTGCTCAGGCGGAAGGAAAGAGCGTCAGCTACTCCTAGAGGGCTTTTATTGATGCTCCTATGGAATGAGCAAGTTTAAAATAAAACCACATGGCTTAAACCTCACAAACTGATTGTTTTATTTTCAAGTAATAGGCTCTGAAAATCTGCTATGTCTAAAAAGCTATTTCATAAAACTGAAACAGTTCTGTTTTTTATTCTCTGGTATTTGAAATACTATTAAAACTGTAAATCCTTTAACATTCTACAATATATAAATAGGCAAATATTAATTATATTCTCTAAAAATGTCTGCTCCCATGTTAAAGTTTAATATATAGCAGCAGAATCGGTTACCACCCAATTTTTAACTCATTTTTTGCTTTTGAAATTACATATAAAATTTGTGTTTTGAAGTATTTTCCTAAAACTCAGCATCTTTCTGATATAAATAGACTAGTTGAAAGGTAACTAGAATGAAATTTGATCTTTAAAACTTTAGCTTTGTGTAAGAACTGATAACAAGAGGCAGTTGGGTCTCTCCACGTTATGATATTTATTAATTGTGAATAGCCACATCTATTACAATGTGGTGAATAATAAAAAGAAATTAAACAATATCAGCACTCTCTTTCCCCACAGGTACAGTTTATATGCAAATAAATTCTCAAAGGTCAGAAAAATGCCTATGATTTCAGATAACTGGTAAAATACTATCTCATTCCAGTTTTAATCTCATTTGAAATTGACTTAAAACTCTTCTCTTAGATTCCTGCTCTTATCAGTGCCCCCAGGTCCCCTCAATGCCTCATTTGATTGCAAACTTATCTGAGGAATTGAATATTCTTTTCCATTTCTTCTCTTTAAGGTATCTGTGATAGTGCTTTTTATGCAGTGACCACTTGGTACAATTCAGTATTAGTTTCAGAAACATCTTTAGTTAGGAACAAATCAAGGAAACAGATGTGAGGAATGTGAGGATGCCTAGCTGATGGTGCTTCAGGGATTCCTTACGTGAGTCTTGTCATAGAAAAGTTTAAAGAGTAAAGCAGCATTGGTCAGTTCAAAAGTGTGGGGTGAACATAATTCTAAATAATGATGGAGACGTAAAAACAAGAAGCCACTTGAATTTCGTTGAAAGGTATTAGACACATCAAAGGGCTGGGAAAAAAACATTGTTTAATGTAAGTTCTTTCTAAACTCTAAGGCAACAATATGAATTTACATGGTAATTATAAACCACAAAACAACAATTCACAAGACAAGTAAACAACTAAAGTAGAAACCAGAGTAAGAAAAATAGAGGTTAAAGCAGAGATGGAGAGTGATGGTTGGGGTCAGAGACCATGGCTTAGTCATCCTTGAAGTCTCCCTCAGACTCTGATCATTCCTAGTGCTCAGTAAACAGTTTGACCCCCTGAGCCTGGGGAGGGCCAAAGTGAGAGGTGGTTGGGAGGGGAGACAATGCAAGGATACCCTTGTGGAGGCACTGACATTGAAAATCAGTGACATTTTTGCCAAGGTGTTTACCATATTCGAGATTATTCTGGAAAGTTAAGGATTTTTCTGGAATGTACATTTTCATTTTATGGAAACTCCAACTAGCCCAGAGAAAGATTTAGACATTTTAGCTTCAGAAATAGAGAGAGGGGCGACCCTTGTGGTGCAGCAGTTAAGTAAGCACGCTCCGCTACAGCGGCCCCGGGTTCAGATGTTCGGATCCCGGGCGCACACCAATGCACCGCTTGTCGAACCATGTTGTGGCAGCGTCCCATATAATGTAGAGGAAGATGGGCACAATTGTTAGCCCAAGACCAATCTTCCTCAGCAAAAAGAGGAGGATTGGCCTTGTAAGTTAGCTCAGGGCTGATTTTTCTCATAAAACAAAAAAAAGAAAGAAAGAAAGAATGAGAAACTTTTTTGTCAGTTTTAATAATGAAAACCAATTAGCAATTGGGAAACAGTTACAATTTGAGATGAGAATGTGAAGAAAGAATTAGACGTCTCATGTTGTTGCTTTTCTCTGGGGCAGTAAGGTTTGCAAGGGAAATGAAGTTCCATCTTTGCTCTATCGAGTTTGAGAAGGTGTAAAATTCATTTGTGCTGGGCAACACTGTTGACCTGTGGAGAAAAACAAATGGTTCAAGCAGCTGATCTAAAGGAATAACTGAACTCATAAAAGTTTTTAGCTTATAAAGTGTGCTTCCAATCTATTTAACTTTACTGGACATCCATTCACCTCTATGTGCAAGGTATTTGTGGTAGGTATCGAAGGAAATATAAAGAATTATAAGGTTCCAAGCTCCTCCACATACATGAAATTGTTTGCAAGATATAATTTGATTCTGCCAAGGTATTTAGTGTATGTTGTATTACAGAACCTTAAAAAAAATGAGAATGTTATAGAGAAATTGTAATTAAAGACAGCTTCTTAGGAGAGGTGGACTAGATCAAGTCCTCAAAGGGACCACTTTTGAGCAGGTGGAGGAAAGAAAGAGTGAGGATTTCAGATGGGAGAAGAGAGGAAAGGTACAGAAGTAGAAAGGAACATGGCATTTGGGCATGGGGGTGGGGAGGCCATGACAGTCACAGTCTTCCCATGACTGAGAGGCAGCTCAGTTTCCTCCTGCAGGAGCCCAGCACTGCTTCCCACCTCCTGGCCTCCTCCACCTGCAGACTCCGTGGTTGAGCCAAGGCCTATTTTTTTTTTTTTTTTGTGAGGAGATCAGCCCTGTGCTAACATCTGCCAATCCTCCTCTTTTTTTGCTGAGGAAGACTGGCCCTGGGTTAACATCTGCGCTCACCTTCTTCCACTTTGTATGGGATGCTGCCACAGAATGGCCTGCCAAGCGGTGTGTCGGTGCGCACCCGAGATCCTAACCAGTGAAGCCTGGGCCACCGCATTGGACCGCTCACGCTTAATAGCTTGTGCCACCGGGCTGGCCAAGACCTATCTTATCTGGATTGCTGCCTAGTCTTCCAACAGGTCCCTTTCCTTCAGTCTTAATTTCTTCTAATCTTTCCTCCACCATGCCTCCAGAGTTACCTTCTAGAATCCAAATTTGCTTAAATCTGATATCTGCTTAGACTCCTTCAATGACTGCTCAGAGCATCCGAGAGAACATTCAGACTCCTGAGCTGGACACGCAGGCTTTCTCTTGCTGTCCTCATCTTTATCCTCATCACCCACTGTGTTCTACATGTTCGCTTTGTTCCAGCCTTAAAAATACCTCCATTTTCTGAAAGCTTTAGCATCCTTTATATCTGTCTTTTTATATGTGTTTCTTCTGCACTCCTACTCCCTTTATTAGTCAACTTAATTCCTATTTCTTGATCTAAACTCATATCAAATGTTCCTTCCTCTTGGAGACATTTCGTGAGAGGTCTCCATATAGACACCCATTTTGATGTCCCCACTCTGGGACCCTGTACTTATTTCCTTTTCCATAACTGTTGTTTTATTCTTGTCTCATAGACAGTGAGCTCCTTAAATCTGAGACTATCCTTCTTCTTGATAAATAAATGGCAAGCAACAGGATACAGTGGAGCATATGAGGAAGCCATTTGGTGTAAAACTAATTGGGCCTGACCCTGTTTTTTTTTTCTTTTCCCCAAAAGGGGCCTGTAGCCTCTGTTCATCCATTGTATATCCGCTTTAAGCAATTAATGTGTCCCAAAGACAAAAGCAATGCCCTTAAGTTGTAAATGCAACTTTCCCCACATTAGCATTTCCTTAAGGATAAGCATTTCTCCATAGGCTAGGGTTTGATTGCTGCGCTCATTCCGTGACCACCAAACTTGAGACAACAGCCACGTCCATGGAGACAGCAGACCTGATACCCACAGTGTCCATCAATCCCCGTGCCAACAGGTCAACGTCGTGGCTATTGTAAAAGGGACATTGCAATCACATGTGGTCCATGCTCTTTGATGGTATATAATCACGCTGTACACCTCACTTCTTTGAAGTGCTCCATTTCTTTGTGAAAGGACTCTCCTCGGCTATATGATCCTCAAAGCTTGGCTCATAATAAACTCACCCCAATTTTGATAAATTTTTATTTATTTGGTTATGGATTATTTGCGTCGACATTCTATTTGTCTCTCCAGTATCTAAACGCCGTACCTGACACCTTTGGTGCACTCAGAAAATGTTTGATGAGTGAATAAGTATGTGTGAGACCACACAGGATGGAGCAGAAGGGGCTTTTTAGGGAGTGGTAGAAAATTTGCTCACATTCCTACCATAGTGGTTGAGGCTGTGGGCTTTGGACTAGTTTGTCTGGGCATCAATCCCAGTTATTCCACTTTTAACTGGAGAACCTGTGGAAATATTTACTCTCTGAACCTGAGTTTCCTCATCTATAAAAAGGGGTTACTGAAAACTCCTGTCTTGTAGCGTTTTAGTGAGATTTACGTGCATTAACTTATGTAAAGTACTTAGAAGAGCTCCTGGCACATAGTAGGCACGTAAATGTTAGCTGTTATGTTATCATTATTGCTCTTATATATAAGCAATATTCTGGTTTTGAAAAGATGCTTTCATAATATAGTTGATCCTCATTATTTGTGGATTCCGTGTTTGCACACTTGTCCACTAGCTAAAATGTACCAGCAGCCCCCAAATCAACACTCTCAGGGCTTTCATGTCCATTTTCAGATATGCACAAAGTGGTGAGAAATTTGATTCACTCGACGTGCACGTTCTGAGCTGAGGGGCAACAAGATGCTGCTCTGCCCTCTTGTTTCAGCCCACATTGTAAACAAGTGTCCTTCTTGCAGTCTATTTAGTGCCTCATTTCTTATCTTTTTGTGCATTATGTTGGTGACCTTGCCATTTAATATGTCCCCCATGTATAGGGCTGCAATGCTGCCTGGTGTTCCTCAGGGCAAGAGGCTGTGACGTGCCTTTACTGAGAAAATATGTGTGTTCGACAAGCTACTATCAGACACGAGTTGCAGTGTTGTTGGTGTGAGTTCAATGTTAATATATCAACAATATATATTAAATAAGGTGACTTTAAAGAGAACACACAGAGAACAAGGTAATGTACTGATCAGTTGAAGAAAATGTGACTAAGGCTTACAGGAACCTAACACTGCATTTCTCGTAGGAGCAGTGGGTCATATTCACTGATTCAGTGTACACAATGACCTTATAAAATGTCACACTGTGCATACAGAGAACTGACTGTATCTTATGTAATCCTAACATAATCCTTTAAAGCAGGCAGGGTACAGAACAGGGTGTCCACATTTTACTATTAAAGTAAGGCTATTAAAGACCTTGTGAACCAAGTGGAGAATTTAAAATGTCTTGTGTTCAGCATAAGAGTCATGAGTTTTTGAGCGAGGAAGATCTATGATGCACTGATGTTTAAGGAACAGTTACCTGGCAAGAGAATGTAGTATTGAGAGGAAGAGGGAGAACTGATCTGGAAAGGAGAACCAGCTGTTAAACTCTCCACGTATTCCCACTGTTAAGTGAGGAGATTCTGAGCTAAGGTGCTGATGTGATAAAGGAAAAGTCGCAGCCAAAGGATAAAATAATGGATTTGTTAACCATATATAGAGTCTAAATCAGGCTGTGGTTCTCAAAGTGGAGTCCTTGGACCAGCAACATCAGCATCACCTGGGAACTGGGCTGAAATGCAAATTGTCAGGTGCTGCTGCAGACCTGCTGAACTGGCAAGTCTGGGGTGGGGCCTGGCAATCTGGGTTTCAACAAGGCCTCCAGGTGCTTCTGGTGCCCATCAAGTTTAAGAACCAATGAATTAGGGGCCGGCCCGTGGCTTGGCGGTTAAGTGCGCACGCTCTGCTGCTGGTGGATCAGGTTCGGATCCTGGGCGCGCACCAAGGCACCGTTTCTCCTGCCATGCTGTGGCCGAGTTCCACATACAGCAACTAGAAGGATGTGCAGCTATGACACACAACTATCTACCGGGGCTTTGGGGGGAAAAATAAATAAATAAAATCTTAAAAAATAAAAGAACAAATGAATTAGAAAAACGATTCCAACACATCACTATGTCCAGGTAAGCTGCAAGGCAGGAGGTGGTATTTGTTTGGAGGATAAGATGCATTTTATTTTTATTTTTTTTTGAGGATGATCAGCCCTGAGCTAACATCCATACTAATCCCCCTTATTTTGCTGTGGAAGACCAGCTCTGAGCTAACATCCACTGCCAATCCTCCTCCTTTTATTTTCCCCCAAAGCCCCAGTAGATAGTTGTATGTCATAGTTGCATATTCTTCTAGTTGCTGCATGTGGGACGCGGCCTCAGTGTGGTCGGAGAAGCGGTGCGTCGGTGCGCGCCCGGGATCCGAACCCGGGCCGCAGGTAGCGGAGCGCATGCACTTAACCGATAAGGCACGGGGCCGGCCCAAGGTGCATTTTAAGTTTCAGGAAATAATAGTTCAGCATCTGTTTCATCGTAAGGATTCCAGAGATGCCATTTTAGCTCTGGTATGAAGCTCTTTTGTCCACAATATATTCTCCTTTAGAGAGCCGTTGGTAAGTTATTTACCACTTCCCACATGTTCTGAGAGTCTCTTCTTTCTTGAAATCCTCTTTCAGACTTGAAAACGTACTTTATTTTTGTACATAATCTCCTCTATTTAAAATCTGGATTTCTCTTCCTGTAGGATCCTGTGTGGCACATGTAGCCTTACTGTAAATTTGGAATGACATTGATTTGTTCCAAAACCTTAGAATGTTTTAGAACTTAGAACCTGATGAATAGAGAATTTATATGCTTCTGTTTAGGATTCATATTTTTCAGATGTCTAGAGGTATCCCAACTTGCCAGTAATGTGTCTTTAGGTTTAGCAGATCTTGAAAATCTGAATATACTAGAAAATGAATTACATCTCTCATACTAACATTTACAAAATAAATGATCACAATATTAACTTACCCATAAGCACTTTCTATATTCTAGGCTGTATATTATGCTTACATAATAAACATGATAAAGTTTCAAAGAGGAGCCAATTAACTTTTGAACAAAAGCTCGACTTGAGTGTATCTTGGCTTCATTTTGACAGTTGTAGCCTTAATATTATAGTAATGCTTTCTTTTTCTGGGAATCAGATAATCTTGTTGTTGGGGGAAGAGGGAAAATCTCCCTCTGCCCTTTCCCTTAAGGTTCTTATGGCTGGCCAAATAATTAACAAGCCAGGTTAGCAGGAGAAAATAATAACAAGTTTAATAACATGTATACATGGGAGAAACTCAGAAATGAGCAACTCGTCCCTCTGTCTAAGCTGCCTGCTTAAGTATTGCAGTTAAAGGCGAGGAACGTGTTGGGGGTGGATAGTGGTCTGGGACCTCAGAGGGCAAGAGGCATGTCACATGGAGATAGAAATGCAAATGTTTGCCTGACAACTCCTCTCAGGGTCATCTATAGATAATGTGGAGGGAGAGATAGAGTTTTTGATATAAGGGGCTTGGAGTCTTTCCTGTTGTAACCTCTATCCTACATTATCTTTACAACCATCATGATAATAACTCCTTCCTGAAACTGATCTTTTGTTTTAAATTCTTTAGGTAGTTTGGGAGGGGAAACTCAAATATTCTTCCTGAGCTTTCTGAGTCCTTATTGTCTTCAGCTCGAAATAATCTGCATACCAGAGTTGTGCCTCCTGGGGTAACTTGCCCTGAGCACCATCAGTTCCCTCCTCTGAAACTTCCCTAGAAGTTTCACAGTCTTTTTGAAAATTAAAGAAGTTTCATAGTCCAGAAGCTGAGTTGGTAGATTGTTTCATCTCACTGAGCACATTTCTTAGTCCTGATAATAGATAGTTCAATTAAGTACATTTTAGAAGATGGTGATGCAGGTGGCTCTCAAGGTTACACCTATATCGCGGAAGCAAGCAATCAAGTATTTAATGGAAGCATTTCTATGTAAACGAAAGAAAAACAAGGTTAATTGTTGGAGCAAGTTGTAAAGCAGTTTCTGAGTTTAGAGGACAGCCAGATAAGATTTTTAGATGTCAGCATCAAAGCATCTTTTGCAGTTTAAAATGTCTCTGATGATGTCATCGGGTAATCTCTTAAATTTATATCAAGTCCATCAGCTTCAGTTTGTAAGGCTTCAGGAAAAAGGGCAGGTTCAGTTTTCAGTGATTCCAAATGAAAATGATGGAAAAAATCAAAAACGTTAGTTTGGACGTCTGTAGCCAGATATTTTAGGAGACTAGAAGAAATCAGGATCCAGTCAAGTCAACAATATAAAACAAAAACCTTAAAAGACAATTAACAAAACTAGGATCTAATATCTGCAAATGTACACTATAGTTTTTACTGAAATATAATTTTTCTTTCTAAAATCACCCTCATTTTTATCAAAGATAGACAAATTAAAACTAAGTAGTTTGCAAAATAAGTCTAGTTCCAATAGAGTTGACCCAATTATTTACATAAGTACAGCAAGAATAGGAATTGATCATATAGGCTCTTTTAAATCTGCTTTGCTGGAACTTTTTATAAGGAATCTCAGATTGAACATTAAAGGCTTCTCCAGGCCAGGAAAGCCAAGCCAAGGATTTTGTCATCAGACTTTGCCTGTAATACCTACAGATTTGGGTGAATTCCTCTCTTCCGAGGTTCTCCCAAAATATTTCGAGGTTCCTTGTGCTTGCCAGATAAGTGACATTCTTTACTTATCTTGGTAAGTGCTGCTTGGAACATAAGGTACCAGGCCAATACTTCCACGTGGCTTTATTCCATAAAGACCAATCTTTATTCCTCAATAGCTGTATGGTTATATCGCAAATATGATGTTCCAGTCACAGCCTTGGTAATATAACCAGTGTTTCCAATTGTGTCCTGTTATAAGGAGAACAGATTCTTATTGAACTTATGCAAATAACTATATTGCCATGAAAACAATACTCACTTACTAAGAGTTTCCAAATTCTAAGGATCAGATAGAGAGAGAAAGATAAATATTTCAATTTTACTTACAAAAATATCATTTACCAAATTGCTATAAGTCATAGCTAGCTCAGGAGAAAAGAGAAAAAGTTTTCCTTAAATCTAAAAAGACAAAACATTAAAAATTCAGCAATACTTCAAATGAAAAATAATAAAACTTATAATTATCTTTATCAGTTCATTCAGTCCTGTGTAATCCATTCTTGATCCCGATCTTTTTGTTAGCAGCTTCATGAAGTTATCAGTCTTTCCATCAGATTTCTGTAATTTCTTACCAAGTTCAGTTTTATGATCAGAAAGTTTGTCAGAAACCTGTACTCCAGTGTAAATGTCAGAGCACTTTCCATGAATTTTTCTGAAGTTGAAACATTTTGCAAAAGCATTAGAGCAAAGAAATAAGTCTGTAAACAAGACCTCAAAATGGCAATTGACAGAGAAATTTGGTTAATTTTGTGACATACAACACTTTAAAATAATAATAACCAGAATTATGACTGATAATCAAGACAGATCAGAATTTCAGTAATGTTATACAATTTTAAAACACCTATGTCAATAACATTTGCCCACATAATACCACCTAAGCAGACTTATCATCACTTGTCTGACAATGCTTTCCATGTAATTTAACGTACTGAATAAGCCTAATAAATTTAGTATGTTTCCCCTTGTAGGAAGAGAGCAAATTTCTTTGAGAAGTTCCAGGGCCCTTTGAAAATTCTCAAAGAAAAAAAGTAAAAAAAAGACTTTATTTATATGAATTTTGGGGAGCTTGTCAAAAATAGAAAACGTTAGGGCCGGCCCCGTGGCTTGGTGGTTAAGTGCACGCGCTCCGATGCTGGTGGCCCGGGTTTGGATCCCGGGCGCGCACCGAGGCACCACTTCTCCGTCCATCCTAAGGCCGAGTCCCACATACAGCAACTAGAAGGATGTGCAGCTATGACATACAACTATCTACTGGGGCTTTGTGGGGAAAAAATAAATAAATAAAATCGTTAAAAAAAAAATAGAAAACGTTAAAGCAAAGAGAGCATTGACAGTCCAAACACCTTAATAGAGAGACCTCAGTCTTTTGAACACAGGAAATTATTTTAACAGTTTTTTTTTTTCTGTCTTTTAGGTAGACTTACACAAAGGTAAAGAAAAATCTTTTATAACCTCTTTATCAAGTTCAAGAAAATTATCCTTTTAAGAGAAATAAGACCAAATGATAATTTTGTACCTGCTTCCTTCTGATATTAAAACTCATTTACTTAATTAAATTCATTTCAATCTTAGCCAACTTGACCATACAAAAACTCCTTTTCCAGAATTCCTCTTCCACAAACCTATAACTTTCTTTTTACATTCAGAATTTGTCCCATGTCTTTCTTTTCCCTCCTAGTACTTGAAGACAAATTTATCTTTCTTAATCAATCAAATAAAATATCTCCATTCTTTGTTCCTTCTTTATACATCTTACTTTCCTTGTGCACAGACATATTTTTCTTAATATTTAGTAGCTTCAATCACATATACTAATTAGAAATTTTAACTCTTAGAAACCACAACTTGTAAGTAAAAACCAAGTAAACCATTATAAACTTTCTTTTACATTAGGATCTTGTGGCTTGGAAAATTTATAAAGTCTTCATAACTTCTAGAAATATGTTCCTTTATAGTACAATCTTTTAATAAAACACACGTTTACCAATAGACTCAAAACACCTTTTAGTTTTCCTGTAATGAAAAGCCAAAAGTAGACAAACGTAAGTTTAATAATCAATGTCTAATATCTTATCTTATTTGGAAATGATGATACTCAGTGAATTTTTATCACAAAATTTAGCAAAACTCTAAAGTTTTATGTCACCAAAAAGAGTTTGGAAGCTGTAACCACCATAACACATAATTATTGTTTAAAGTTCACCCAACATTCATCTTTTTCACAACTATTTAGTTACTTGTTCCCAATAATTATTTAGATTGTCTATAAGACTTCATAAGACATTAGATAAAAGTAACCATCATTTAAATTACTATTTTTGTTAACCAGTTCTGTAATAGAAATAACATCAGTTTTTTGTACAAAAGTTCATGTAAATTTCATCACCTCTTATACCTTTAAACATAGTTATAATTAAGATTTTTATTAATAGGTCTTGGTCTTCTGATTTTGGACAAGGGAAGCATTCCCAGTCAGACATTTTAAAATATACTCAGGCAAAGTTGATGTAACCTCTTTATATAAAATTAGCTCAAATATTCCAACCTTTATAATCTTATAAACACTTACACTTTTACATGTTCTCAATTCAATTGCAACCTGAGTCAAGGTCCTAAGGCTATTTAAATTTTTCCCTTCCTTTTTCTAGCCCTTTTTTAGGTACCAATTAAATAATTGTGTGAGAGCTCTCAAAACATATTTTTTCCCCCAATTTAGAAGTTTTCCCAATTCAAAGAATCCGTCGTCTGGCCATTGACGAGTAGGATCTTCATTTGTATATTTATTCCAATAGTGACTCGATCCAATAAGACTTTTTAAGGAAAGACCTGGAGGTAACTTTCCACGCTTAGAATAAATCTTTACCATGGACCCAAGAGGTGTCCCTTGTGAGGGCGCAGATGATGTAGCCCCCATGATCCACAGAATTCACTCCCAAAGATATTCAGAGAAAGTAAAGACCTTCGTTGCACAGGCTGTAAGGATGGTGTAGTGAAAACGGTGTCTCGGTCTCCACAATAGTGTGGGGCACCTCCAGTCACAGACCTGCTAAACTGTGACACCGGGCAGGTGATACTGGAATGGGATTTTTTCAACACTAACAAGCAACGAAGGTTAAGACGACAAAAGCCCTTATGGACTGGGCCCTTTATGTCAAACTCCCCTGAGAGCTTGGCACAGCCAGACAAAGAGACAGTTCAGAACCCCAGTCTACTCGACTGGCCACCAAGGGGCACCCCAGTAAATGCACCTTCCGTATGGTGGAGACCAAGGAGAATATTCTCACTTGGCACAAAGCCAAGTTGTCTCAGGACACAGAACAAGACAGAAGGAAAAACATCATCTGGTTTTTTTCTTATGTGCACAATGACAGCTTTAGCCACGCCTTAGGTCTCTTGGAGCCAGAATAATACCTAGGGAGGGAGGTGCCACGGGGTTGGGGACTGTGTGCTTTACAGAGTACCTCGTCGTTGCATGGACATTTTCTTGCAGTTGGCGGGGGACCTGTGTCATCTATCCTGTTCCATGACCCAAGTTATCCTGTCACGGGAGTCTCCTGAAAGTGGCGAGCGCCCTAATGGCTCTTAACTGCTCGACCCGTGCCCACCATATTTGCGGCCTTTTTGGCTTCCAAGATGCCCTTGACAATGGCCTTCACTTCATGTGCATATTAACCCACAGCAAAGTTTGTCTAAGTAGACACCAGTCTGGTGAGACCCGCAAACTCACCAGTCTGTGGGGCCGGCCCAGAGAGTAGGCTTATAGGGCCTATGCTTGCGTCCTACCCTATGGTATTTCCTTCTTATGACACACGATACAAAAGACAAAGACAAAAGAGAAAAACAGAGACTATCTCTGGGAGGAAAAGGGATCAAGATCAAAACCAAGAGTACTCTACCAAATTTAAACCAAGGGTCACTAAAAGCACAAGAAACTAGTTTCCCAAATATTTTCTCCTGCCAATCTAAATTTAGAAAGAGAAAAAAATTCTCACCACTTCCCTCCACCGGAATCCACAGGTAGAGATTCTGAGAGGCTGACATGGTAAGAAGTCTTACATTTTGCCGGCTTTCGTCAGGCCTTCCCATATCTCATCATCTGCAGTAATCCAGGGAGAAAGCAGTTCTTCCAGCCAGAGAACGCAACTTGCCAGCCAGTGTAGCCCCACGTTGGGCACAAAAACTGTTGGGGGAGAGAGAGAATCTGCCTCTGCCCTTTTCTTAAGGTTCTTATGGCTGGCCAAATAATTAACAAGACAGGTTAGCAGGAGAAAATAAAACCAAGTTTAATAACATGTATACATGGGAGAAACTCAGAAATGAGCAACTCGTCCCTCTGTCTAAGCTGCCCGCTTAAGTATTGTAGCTAAAGACGAGGAAGGTGTTGAGGATGGGTAGTGGTCTGGGACCTCAGAGGGCAAGAAGACAACTCACATGGAGATAGAAATGCAAATGTTTGCTTGACAACTCTTCTCAGGGTCATCTATAGATAATGTGGTCAGGGAGAGATAGAGTTTTTGATAAAAGGGGCTTGGTGCCTTTCCTGTTGTAACCTCTATCCTACATTATCTTTACAGCCATCATGATAACAACTCCTTCCTGAAACAGATCTTTTGTTTTAAATTCTTTAGGTAGTTTGGGAGGGGAAACTCAAATATTCTTCGTGAGTTCTCTGAGTCCTTATTGTCTTCAGCTCGAAATAATCTGCATATCACAGTGGTACCTCCTGGGTTAGCTTGCCCTGAGCACCATCACCTCCATTTATAAGGATGCACCCATTATATACATTCTGTACAAAATTGCAAAGATCACTTTTTCCTTTTCAAAATTTATTTGTTTTAACTTTTAATAGTGAGAACCTTAGTGTTGGGTAAACTGCTGCACAATTACTGGAAATGCTGAGAGTCTTTTTGAAAAGTGTAGAAGTCTAAAGATAATGAAAAGTACATTTGTCGAATGTCAAGTCCCTTGATGATTTGATAGGCATCTGTCTAGTTGTACCCAGAAGAGATGGAAGATTAAACACCAGCACAGCACACAAGGAAATAGGCTTCAAACTTGAGGGCTTCCCATGGACCACAGAGTGCCTGGCTGACTCTTGGAGATTAAATCTGGGCTTCGTCCATGGGTGGACCCTGAGAGGAAAATTTTGCTTAAACGACCAGAGAATAGACAACGTTTATGTTGATAATAATACTTACCATGTAAATTTCTTTATATATCTCTGAATAAAATAAAAAATTATAACCCGCATAGAAATCAACTCTTACTGACAAGCCCCACAGCCTTCTCTACAGAGCTCAACAGAAAATATCTCCGTTGAGTGTGAATTGCTCTTCTCTGAAAGCCAGCCAACACTTCACTGATAGCCCTGGATAAGGAAGGCCAGATACAATTCTTTGAAGATGTTTAGCTGAATTCAGAACCAAAAATCGTACCTCCAGTTGGCTCCTCTGTGAGAGTGGATGGCCGGCCTTGTTTCACAGCCTGAGCAATTGAGGTTTCAGATGAGATAAGTTGCTCTGTTCCCCAGGGATGGAAAAGCTGGACTGTGACATCGATTCAATGCTGAGATTTTGCAGGTAAAGGTAGGGTCATAGAGGGGAATAAAGATTTCAGCAAATTGAATTTTTGTTCTCAACAGTGGAAATAATTTAAGAAGCAGATAATCTCTCACTCCAACTTCTCTTCCTTGTTCTCTATCTGTCATATCATTGCAAAAATTCTCTCTATGAAAATTTCAATGTTTTTTCTTTGTAGTGTGTTTATTATCATCTTTACAAATTCTTTGCCTTCACCACATTCCTGGCACCACAACATTAGCCATTGAGATATTATTATAGATTCAGTTCTGCAATTTCATCCTCTTATCTCTATTTCCTCTGCCATTTCATAGTTTTAGTTCTTATTGTATCTTATGCTTGAACACATTTGAAGCTTACAGTGTGTAACAGTACCTTATTTTCTCAAATTTTTATCTAAGTGCCCTCAACTATCACTTTTTTTTAGAAAAGAAGTGAAATACATAACAGAACAATACACTGTAATAAATTGACCACTTATAAAATTAAGGTCAACCTGAAATCCCTCCTCGTTTAACAGAGACCACCTTTTATAATTCACAATGCTTTATTCTGGACAGGGTCAGTTTATCAATGATTTTTGGATGTTTTAAACCACATGAGATATATACAGTGTAAGGTAAAATTGTTAATCTTGCAGAAGTTGTAGAATTTCCTGATGCTTAGGGGACTTGGTGGTGGAGAACCTGAATCATATGAAAAGTAGTTGAAAAATTAGCACCTGAGTTTGTTAATTTGGTAAGGATGATGATGAGACATACATGTTGAAAAGATAACTTTGCATATCAGAGTTTTGTCAGAGGCCACTGGGAAAATTCATAATATCTTCAAATACTACAAAAAATGATCATTTTTTCATAAAAGATGTCATACATGACTGCATCATATACTTCTGTCAGAAAATTTGCAATGAAGAAAATTAACACTTCAGTCATTTTAAAGATATTATTTATTTTATTTTTCCCCCCAAAGCCCCAGTAGATAGTTGTATGTCATAGCTGCACATCCTTCTAGTTGCTGTATGTGGGACTCAGCCTCAGGATGGACGGAGAAGTGGTGCCTCGATGCGCACCCGGGATCCGAACCCGGGCAACCAGCATCGCAGCGCGCGCACTTAACCACCAAGCCACGGGGCCGGCCCAAGTCATTTTAATTCTAACAATTTGTTCATGCTTACTAGTAGGTTAAAAAACTTTTTAGAAATAAAGTGATAAGTGATGTACTTACTTAATTTTTAATTTTTTTTAGTAAGAAAACTTTTTCATATTTATAAAAAATATTTATTTGTATTTATTTTATGCTGAATTTATTCCTGGGCCACAGACTTTTTTTTAAATTAACTAACACCAATTCTTTTCAAACTCTTTCAAAAAGTTGAAGAGGAGAGAATACCTCTAAAGTCATCCTATGGGATTAACACTACCCTGATATCAAAGCCAAAGACACTAAGAGAAAAGAAAACTATAGGTCAATATCTTTGATGAATATCGATATAAAAATCCTCCATAAAACAGTAATAAACTAAATTAATCAGCATATTAAAAGGATTATACAGCATTTTTAAGTGGCAATTATTCCTGGAATAAAGAGTGTTTCAATATATGAAAATGAATCAATGTAATAAACCATATTAACAGAATGAAGGAAAAAAACACATGATCATCTCAATGGATGCAGAAAAGGCGTTTGACAAAACTCAACATGCTTTCATGCTAAAAACACTAAAAACTCCTCAGAGTAAAAGAAAACTACTTCAACATAATAAAAGCCATATATAGAAATCCACAGAGAACATCATATTCAAGGGTGAAGGAATGAAAGCTTTTTCTCTAAGATCAGGAACAAGGCAAGAAGGTCCATTTTCACCACTTCTATTCAACATGGTATTAGAAGTTCTAGCCACGGCAAGTAGGCAAGAAAAAGAAAGAAATAACATCCAAATTGGAAAGGAAGAAGTAATATTATATTTGCTTACAAATAGTATCTTATATGTTGAAACCCCTAAAAATTCCACCAAAAATTTGTTAGAACTAGAAAATTCTGCAGAGTAGTGGGACACAAAATCAACATGTAAAAACTAGTTGTTCTTCTATACATTAATAATAAGTAATCTGAAAAAGAAATTTAAAAACTTTACTTTTTTATTTACAATAGCATCAAAAAGAGTAAAATACTAAGAATCAACTTACTCAAAGAGGTAAAAATTCCAGTGATGGTTTTGCAAAATTAGAAAAATCTATCCTAAAATTCATGTGGACTCTCAAGGGACACTGAATAGCCAAAACAATCTAGAAAAAGAAGAACAAAGTTAGAGAACTCACACTTCCTGATTTCAAAACTTACTATAAAGTAATCAAAACAGTGTGGTATTGGCATAAATACACACACTATACTAATGAAATAGCATAGAGACCCCAGAAATAAAACTTTGCCTATATGGTCAAATGATTTTTGACAAAGGTACAAAGACCATTCATTGGAGAAAAGATCAGTTTTTCAACAAATATTGTTGGGAAAACTGGATATTCATATGCAAAAGAATGAGGTTGGACTCGTAATTTACACCATATACAAAAATTAACTCAAAATGGATCAAAGATATAAATGTTAGAGTTGAAGCTATAAAATTCTTAGAAGAAAACACATGGTAAAAGCTGTGTGTCATTGGGTCCAAATGCCATTGTAACAATGATTTCTTTAATATGACACCAAAGACATAAGTAACAAAAAAAAATAACAAATTGTACTTCATCAAAATGAAAAAGTTTTCTGTATCACAAGATACTATCAACAGAGTAAAAAGGCAAACCATGGAATGGTTGAAAATATTTGCAAATCACAAATCTGATAAGGGATTAATATCTAGAATAAATAAAGAACTTCTACAACTCAACAATAAAAAAACAACTCAATTTAAAAATGCACAAAATACTTGAATAGACATTTCTCCAAAGAAGATATAAAATGAACAGGAAACACATGAAAAGATGCTCAACATCACTAAGTATCAGGAAAATGTGAAATAAAACCACAATGAGATACCTTTTCACACCCATTAGGATAGTTACTATCACAAAATCAGAACATAACAAGTGTTGGCAAGGATGTTGAGAAATTAGAACCCTTGTGCTCTGATGATGAGAATATAAAACTGTGGAAAACAGTATGGAAGTTCCTTCAAAGATTAAAAATAGAATTACTATATGATCTAGAAATTCCACTTATGGGTTCTGAAATAATAAAAAACATATTTATCAGCCTCTGCGTCCAGTTCTTGGCACAGAGCTCCTAAAACCTTTGTAATTTCCCCAGTGGTAAGAACACTAGGAGAATCTTTTGTTCTATTGAGGCAACTCGGGGTGGGCTTCTGGATGCCTCCTGAATGGGGGCTGGTCACCAGAAAGACCAAGCCCTGATTAGAAGCTTGGAATTTTTAGCCCTACTCCTTATCCTCCAGAGAGAGGAGAGTGGCTGGAAACTGAGTTAATAATTGATCATGCCTATGTGAGAGAGCCTCCATAAAAATTCAAAGAGAGGGCGGTTCAGAGAGCTTCCAGGTTGGCAATGACAAGGACTGCTTGGAGAGTGGTGCACCTGGAGATGACATGAAAGCTCTGTGTACCGTCTCCATACCTTTCCCTATGCACCACTTCCAACAGGCTGTTCTTGAATTATATCCTTTTATAATAAACTGGTGATCTAGTAAATGTTTCTCTGAGTTTTGTGAGCCACTCTAGCAAATTAATCAAACCCAAGGAGAAGGTTGTGGGAACCTCTGGTTTTTAGCCAGTAAGTCAGAAGTATAGGTAACAGCCTGGGCTTGTAACTGGCATCTGAACTTGAGGTGAGGTTGGGTGGGTGTGCAGACTTACAGGACGGAGCCATCAACCTGTGGAATCTGATGTATCTCTGGGTTGTCAGCATCAAATTGAGTTGAATTATCTGGCGACCAGCTGGCATTCCAAGAATTGCTTGCTGGAGGTGTGGGAAACCCTCCTACATGTGAAAAAGTGAATCTGAGAACACCATTTATGGGTATACACGCAAAAGAACTGAACGCAGAGGTATAAAGACATATATGTACACCCGTGTTCTTAACAGCATTATTCAAAATAGCCAGAAGCTGGAATCAAGCCAGGTGTCCATCAATGGACGAACTGACAAAAAAATGTGGTGTATACACATAGTGGAATACTCTTCAACCTTTAAAAGTAAGGAATTCTGACACATGCTATGACATGGATGAACCTTGAGGAATTTATGCTAAGTGAAATAAAGCCAGTCACAAAAGGAAAAATACTGTATGATTCCACTCATGTAAGGTACTTAGAGTAGTCAAATTTATAGGAATAGAAAGGAGAATGGTGGTTCCCAGGGGCAAGAGGGAGAGATAACAGGGAGTTGTTGCTTAATGGGCACAAAGTTTCAGTGCAAGGTGAAAATAGTTCTGTGGATGGTTGGAGGTTATGGCTACACAATTATGTGAATGTATTGAATGTCACTGAACTGTACACGTAAAAATGGTTAAAATTTTATGTTATGCATATTTTATGACCATTAAAAAATTAATTATTTTCAACAAATGAACAAACACTAGCTACATGCAATAGCATGGATGAATATCACAACCATAATGCTGCATAAAAGAAATTATATTCAAAAGGCTATATCTATTATAATTCCATTTATATAAAATCCAAGAAAGAAACAAAACCGAGGTCTGGCTTCTAGTAATGGTGGAGTAGCCTGTTGAACTAACACTCTCACAGATAATGATAAAATCTGCACAAAATAGTATATATATTTATACAGACTCGTGTGGCTATATGTAATACACGTATAATGAATGTGTATTTGTGTGTATGTATAAATCATTTCCAAAAGCAAGCAGAACTGACAGGGAATTTTCCCTTAAATGATGGGAATTGCACCAGGAGATATTTGCAAGCTTGTGTCTTTTGCCTCAAAGCATTCCAAAATCTGCACATGGCCTAGACAGGGGAAAAACTACAGTCTTACTTGTCATGTTAGAGGATGTATTTTTGGGCTGGCAGAGTAGCTGGAAAGTTAGGGGAGAAATTCTGGAAGAGAGGGAGCCACAAAGAGGAAAATCGCAAAATATATATGTAAGTCTCTCCTCCACACACTCCAAATTGGCAGATCTTTGAACAACACACATGCAGGGTAGGCCCCAGAAGGCCTAGTGTAAAAACAGCAGTTGGAAGATGAAAGAACTAAACTAGGATTTCAGCTATGCTCACTGTAAATGAGATAGGATTGGAATTTCAGTCTAGCCAAGTTGATTCCCTGCTAGAAAAATGACAAAACTCTTCTAAGGAATACAATAGAATCCGGAGCCTCTATACCTATCTTTCATGATTTCCAGTACACAATTTAAAAGAAGCATGAGATTTGACGAAATAGGAAAATGTAATCCATATGTGACCAAAAGCAGGCAGTAGAAACTCTCCCCAATGTGTTCTAATTAGCAGTCAAGAATACGAAAGCAGTTATTATAAAGATGATCATGGTGGTAAAGAAAAATATTCCCATAATGAATGAACAGATGTGGGAACTCAGCAGAGAAGTGGAAATTACACAAAAGAATCAAATAGGAAGATGAAATAAAAAAAATACTTTTGAGTTTACCGGTAGATTAGAAATAGTAGAAAAAACATGAAGATACAGCAATAGAAATTATCCAGTCTGAAGAAAGGATGTAAAAATTTTGAAGAAAAATGAAGAGAGCCTTATGACCTGTGAGATGATTAAGTCCCAAGCAGAGAGGAGAGAGACAGAAAAATTAAATGAGGCAGAAAGGCAAATCAATAAGTAATAGCATAAAACTTCCAAAATTTGTTGGAAAATCTAAAATTTTAGATCCCAGAAATTCAGCAAACCCACAAAATAAAATATAAAATAAAAGCATACTTAGGTACATGATAGTCAAGCTACTCAAATCCAAAGATAAAAAGAAAATCTTGAAAGCAGTCAGGGAAATACACACATACAGTGGAAGACGTTACATACAGGGAGAAATAATGTGAATGATGGATGATGTACTATCAAAAACAAAAGAGACAACTCAACAACAAAATGACATCATTCAATTGCAGAAAGAAAACCCAAAAGTCAACACAAAATTCTATATTTAGCAGAACTCACTTTCAAAAAGGAAGTAGAAGCCACAATAAGATACTACACTCCTATTATATGGCTGAAATAAAAAATAAAATTGCAAATACCACGTGCTGGTGAGGACTAGGAGCAATTAACAATTAGAACTGGGAATGCAACATGATAGTTGCATTCAGAAAACAGTTGAGCAGGTTCTTATAAAGCTAAACATACACTTATTATATGACTCAGATATCCCACTCCTAGGTATTTACTGAAGAAAATTGAAAACTAATGTTTAAACAAAAATCTTTGTGGGAATCTTTATAGCCATTTTATTCATAATTGCCAAAAGCTGGAAATAAACTAAATGTCCTTCATCAGGTGAGTAGAGAAAGAAACTGTGTTGCATTGGTACATTATAATACTACTTGGCAATAAAAAGGATAAACTCTTTTTTTTTTGTCAGGAAGATAAGCCCTGAGCTAACATCCTTTGCCAATCCTCCTCCTTTTTCCACCCAAAGCCCCGGTAGATAGTTGTATGTCATATTTGCACACCCTTCTAGTTGATGTATGTGGAACACGACCTCAGCATGGCCTGAGAAGCGATGTGTCAGTGCGCACCATGGATCCGAACCTGGGCCGCCAGTAGGGGAGCGCACGCACTCAGCCGCTAAGCCACGGGCTGGTCCCAGGATAAACTCTTGATTCACACAACAACATGGATGAATCTTGGCTGCATTTCTCTAAGTGAAGGAAGCCAGATTCAAAAGGCTGTATAGACTATGATTCCATTTATATGACTTTCTAGAAAAGGCAGAATTACAGGGATGGAAAATGATCAGTGGTTGTCAAGGGATGGAGTAGGGGAAGGGGTTGAATACAAAGGGATAGCATGAGAGAACTTTGGGGGTGAAAAACACAGCTCTGTGTGGTACTGTGGACATGGATGCATGACCATAAAGTCGAAACCCATAGAACTGTACACAGTAAAGAGTGAATTTTACTCTGCAAATTTTAAAAATCAATCAGGATGCTGGGGAACCCAGATGGAATGCAGTGATAAATGAATCACACTGTATTACAAGCATGTGACATAACCATACAGAAGGAGTGGGGATGAAAGGTCCTGACCGAAGTTACTTTGGAAGACAGTGTTTTGACGGGATACTGTAGAACTAAAGTACTGGACACTAACACTGTACTTTAGGTGGTAAATTTGTTTTTAATAAGGGTATGGATTAGCAATTCTGAAACTAGTTGACACAGTAAACATATTGTAGCTAACTGGAGTTAAGTTTCTCACTGTTGGTGAAAGAAGTTACAAATAAACAAAAGGAGAATGCTAGAATAAACCCTGTGGTGTTGGCTTGGAGTTGGAAATATCAGTATGAATCCATGTCTCTTTTAATATATCTATCAAAAAAGATAGATAGATTGATAGATCGATAGACAGATGTGTATACTTGAGTTTATATTCATACATACATTTCCAAGCTCTGCTGAGAGAGACTAGAAGCAGTGACACTCTAATATTAATGAGCACATCTAGCTCCCAGATCTTGTTTTCTAAATATCATTCTCCAATAAAAGAAACCAGGTTTTCTTGGAGAAATGGCTAATTCTAGGGCTGGAGATAGAAAATACAAAATGAGTCTGGATCATCTTGTAGTGCCAGAAAGTAGGAAAGTGTTTTAAAAAAAACCACACACACAGAAAATGATGAGACGTGTCAAAGTGAATCAGTCTAAAAGACTTCCCAATGACTCAAGCTGGAAAACTGTGAGCAACAAAATAAATAATGGTAGCATTGGATTATTGCCCAGAGAATAAAATAAATATCCACGAGGCTATACTGATATAAGAAAGATTAAATAAGAAAGGAAGGGAAGGAAGAAAGAAAAAAGGGAAAAAAAAGAATGAGAGAAAGAGAGAAAGAAAGGAAGAAGGAAGGGAGAGGGAGGGTGGGGAATCTTCCTCACAGAATTCCATATAATATATGCGCTAGATAGCATGAAATTGAAAATCGCCACTAGAACGCTACAGTAATAATTACTGTTGGACAGATTGACTGATGAATGCAAAAACTGTGGAGGAAACTTAAAGAAACAGTACAATTGCAGAGTCTCAAAGCATTTCCTTCCAAACACTTAACTTATTTCTTTAAAATACCTATGACTATTTAAAGCAAAAATTATAACACTGTATTGTGGGATTTATAACATGGGAAGATGTAAAATTTATGACAACAATAGCACAAAGGACAGACAGAGGTAGATGGAACTGTTCTGTAGCAAGGCTTCCATATTTTACATTGATTAAACTGGTGAACTATTAAGTCTAGGTAGGCTGTGATATGTTAAAGATGCATATTATAATCTGGACCAACCAGTAAAAATGCAAAGGTATGTCACTTAAATGCTAATAAAGGAATTAAACAGTATACCAAAAAATGTTTGTACAAGACTGTTCACAGGAGATGACCTGCACGTCCCCAGGAGGAAGATGAGTGCACTTTGGGGCATCCACAGAGCAGAACGCCCTCAGCCGTGCCAAGGAGCAAATGCTGACACACACATGCTGAGAGAGACTCATCAACCTCGTGCTGAGGGAGGCAAACTGGACAGAAAACAACACACATGGGATGATTTCAGCCAAGATGAACCTATGCTGAAAAAACCAGAACAGGGGTTGCATCGGGGGAAGGAAAAAATTGCCTGGGAAGGAGCAGGAAGGAGTTTTCTGGGGGTGATGGAAATATCCTATTCTTAAAGGGATGAAAGTTATATGGGCATGTTTATTTGCCAAAACTGTACAATTGAGATTTGTGCCTTTCAGTGTGCATACATCTTACTCACCCACACACGCACAAAGGCTTAAAAGAATAATAACGTGAGGTGGGAATGGGATGGAGTGTGACTGAAACAAAAATAGCAGATGATTAGTAGTTGTTGAAGCTGGGTGATGGGCCTACTTTGCTATTTTGCTTATTTTGTATATTGTTTAAATTGTTCTGTAATAAAACACGTGTATAAGAAGACAAACTCGATATATAGTGTTCGCTGGTAAGATATCAGTTACCTTTGGGGAGGAAATAGGGAGAAAGGGATTGTTGGGGCCTGAGTAAAGCTGGTGCTAGTTCTTGGTCACACAAGTGTGTTCACTTTGTAATAATTCTTTGAGATTTACGTGGATGACTTCTCCATATATTTCTGTATGCATGTTATACATCAATAAACATTTTAAATCCTGCATATTTGCACAAAGATACTAACTCAATATCTCAGAATAACAGCAGTGTTTTGTTTTAAAGTGGAACACATTCACTCTTGACACCATTAGATGGATTTTAATACTCCCAAGTATCTATTAATGCCCTCATCCTTGCGTGGCTCCTGGGTCTTTACATTTTTGCCTCAGTTTTGTAAGTGGCATGGATTTTTCATGATGCCATCTTTCTCCAACAAGGTCCACCCCCACCACGATGCTCACCAAGGCCTCGACATCTAGCACAGTGCCGTGTTCACAGCATGCACTGAAAACCTGTGGGACTGGGTTGAATGAGGAACAAAATGAGGAGCACATGATGTTCGTAACTTATGTCTAGGTGCCATATTGTGACTTAGGAAATTGGTAGAGTTTTTCAATAGATTTGCTATGCCTTCTAATTTTTCCTATTTAAAACAATGGGGGGCCGGCCCCGTGGCTTGGTGGTTAAGTGCGCGCGCTCCGATGCTGGTGACCCGGGTTCGGATCCCAGGCGCGCACCGAGGCACCACTTCTCCGTCCATCCTGAGGCCGAGTCCCACATACAGCAACTAGAAGGATGTGCAGCTATGACATACAACTATCTACTGGGGCTTTGGGGGGAAAAAATAAATAAATAAAATCTTTAAAAAATAAATAAATAAATAAAACAATGGGAAATAGGGTCTCAGAGTTCTTTCTCAGAGAAAGTCTGACATTTCAGGCACAGATTACTGACAATTATTAATGGCATATGACTTTCCCACCTCATCTTAGTGTTAAGTTTTTAATTCCTTACCTTGGAAATGACCTAACTTTTCTTCTTCCAAATCTTATAGTAATACTGATACTCCAGAAAGTCAGGCCACGGATATTCTGCTGTTGTGCGTTCTCCCTGCAAAGAAGTGGAGCTGTGCATCCACCAGTCTAAGAAGCGTGTGGTGCTGTAGTATTTGGAGTCAATCAGAAAGGCTAAATGGAAAAACGACTTCAGAGAATTATCACCATAACCCCCCACAGCAACAAATTATTTTGTGATTCTGAGGGTATATTTAAACAGGGATATTAAAATTAGTTCCCAAGGAGCCAGCCCTATAGTAGAGCAGAAGTTGCATATTACCTTCCTGCAAAAACTTGCCTAACATTGTGGGAAGGACCAAAGGGAAGTTTCAGTGTTGTTGCCTATGTTAACGAGGCTAAGAGGTCCACACTCGTATAAGGAAGTCCAGTGAACCAGCCTGTGTGCAGCGTGGGAGAAGGGGCACGTGTGTGGTCCCCTGAAGTGGCTTAGGGGTCACTTACCAGTGCACCTGAGTTTCCTGTCTGTATAACGCAGGAATTGGGGCTGTCCAATGTGATGTTTTCTCCTTTTAATGACATGGCTCAGGGAAGTCCTTCTAAGACTCCTGACCAAGGTATGGGCCCTTCAGGCAGATTGGGTCCAAAGGGAGGATCTCTGCAACGACCCTGACCACAGGTCCAGAGGGAGGATCATGGCAGCCTGGAGGGATAGGGGGAATGGTAGGACAGGTGGCCTTGAAAAGGCAAATTCCAGGATCCCAGGCACCTGGTATTTCCATTTTAGATATTGAATTCACATTTCAAATACTGGCCAGGGGGCTTCCACCAGGGCTGCAAGCAACCTCAGCAATAGCCAGGCTGGTGAGCCCCACCCCTACCTGAGTGCTGGCCTCAAAGGATGCAGCCCAACCACACTGCGCATACTCTGGGAGGTGGGCAGGGCATGGAGAATGGGCATGGTATAGAGAAGAGGGTTGGATGGAGAATCAGAGGCATGGAGCCCAGGGCCTGAGAGATAAGGCATGAATTGGGGCCACGAGATGTGCATGCTGGGAGCTTTTCTCTCTTAACCGCTCCCAGCTGGCAGCCCGCAGGGCTGCAGGACTAGAACACCCAGGATGCTCTGGGCGCGGGGCCGTGCCTAGCTCTGGGGGGAGGAACAGGGCAATGTGAGCTTGGCCGGGGGCCAAACCCCAATTGAATCAGGACTCTGGCCCTGCACCCGCTCCAACTGGACTGAGCCCCGGAGGGATGTGACGGGATGAGAGGGACCAAGGAGTTAGGAGGGTGTGGCGGCTGCATGGGCAGCCGCGGGTCTGCAGCGTGCAACTGCTTTTGTCCAAAATTGAAGCTGAACTCACGCCTCTTCCCTACCACCTCCCTCCGTTGCTTGATTCCTCCTCCCACCTGCATGCCTGTGGGTCTTTCCACAGCCTCTTACCTAGTCCAACGCTAGGTGCTTCTCTAAAGTGCTTATGGGAACTGGTTTGACATCCCAGAAACTTTCCACTTTGCCTACTGCCCTCTGCCTTCACCAGCGAAAGTGCCATCATTTCATCAGCTTCTGGGAGACATTCGCCCTTGTGGCCCCTCTTGCAAGCACAGCTTAAGAGTTTGCAGGGTGGTAACATTGGCTGTTGCTTGCCTTTTTCACAGATGTGGAAGTTGAGGCATCCTTGGGGTTAATCATTGGTTTCCCCAGGATTTGCTAAGAGCAGAGGGGAACGACACAATTCCCAGACAAGTATCTAGTAGGCCGTTTTCACTAACCCATTCCAGCGCAGAGGCCTCCAAAACAGCATCCTTAAGATGAGAATAGCTTAAGCATTTTGCCCTTTAGATTGATCACCTAATCTCAGCTCAGGCCTGAGTGGCCAGTCTCTCAGAGACATGAGTGATGACTCTGATCCTTCAGGAAGAGACCGGTGGTCCAGCTTTGGGAGAGGCGTGTTCATGGTAGACAGCACCTGGGCAGCATTTGAAACCCATCAGCTTTAACATCTCTGCTTTGGATTCTGGCAAGTTTCCAGGATAAACATGCCCAGGGATAGTCAAATGAACCGTATTCTTTAAAAATTGATTAGAGTAGTGAAAGGGACAGAGCATAAAATATCCTGATTATTTGCAAAAGATGAAATGCAAGCAAGACCTTCTTGTTAATTTTTTTATGCTCATTCTCTTGGCTGTACTATACGCTTGAATGCAGAAACAAAAATTTGAATTGCCAAGTTATCTATTCCTGACATTGGTAAATCAACTTAAAATTCTTATTGAAACCTGTGGAGGAATGGTTAGCAACTTTCATGACTCATGTCCTCCCTAAAAACCTGGGTGATGATCTACATGAAAAAAGTCCTTGTTTATATTACACATCCCAATAGGTTACATTTCCGATTCCTGAATGTGGGATATTATCAAAACAACTGAAAAAGCTGGTCATGGAAACTGGACCCTGTCACTATGTGAAGAATTTGTCTCTTTATTAATTAATGACTCGAATTCTTTAACATTTTTGTAAAGAACGGACGAGAAACTCTGCAGTGTCTCTGAATGTGGCAAGACGGGGAATTCTCCTTAGACCACATCCTCGAGTTCTTCTCTCGTGTTCAATAGACCCGATATAGTCCGTGTGTTCAGGTACAGCGCCGCTCCCCCAGCCGCCAGTGTTCTATCCTACTCTGGCCTGTGACCTCTTCAGGGGGTTCTGATGACACTCATCCACAAGGGTTGGAAGGAGACATTGTAACATGAGGATATTCATCATCTTAAAACAACGATTAATGGAGAGGAAAGTCTCGGGTTCTGTGTGCTCCGATGCAACTGCTGTTGGGGTGTGGCTTCAGTGACCACTATGCTCCCAGCAGTCCCCACAATGGCTGTCTCAGACATTTGATCTCCTGGTGCAACCACAGCAGCTGTTGACAGAGCTGAGCGCTCATGGTTCAGTGTTTTCCGTCAGATTTTGTGGCTCTGACCCTCCTATGCTTGCCCCCTTCCCATTCCTATCTGCTGAGTTGATTGCTTTGTAGTTGTTTCCTAGGAGCCACTGTGTGTAACTGGATTTCACAGTGTCTTTAGGGACCCACCCTCCCTACACGAGTCACTGTACAACAGTGACTTATCCTGGTGTAGCCCGTGTTCATCGTCTCCAGTGGAGCTGTGAAGAACCCTGCTTACTAGGAGCCTCTCTCATTCTCATGTTGCTGGGGCTGCTTATGAAGTTGAGCATCCCGTCTTTGGTCTCATTCCCATTATTCTTTTCATCGATTATTTTGAAGTCGGATATGACTTTGTTAATAATGTGGACACTGGCTGTCACAGGAACTTTTATGTAACTTCCCCAACAGCTCTGTGAAGTAGTCCTGTGATCCCCGTTTTACGGGGGGGGGACACTGGAGCTCAGAGAAATGGAGTAGCTTCCTTCACGTCACACAGTTTCTTGGTACATTTTGTGTCTCCACCTGGAGCTCCGCTTCTCAGGTGTGAGCACTTAGCTGGTGTTCCACTTTATGCTTCTCTGCCAGTCTCCCCAGAGGCACACGCCCCATCCTGAGTCCATTGTCTGCTTGATGGCAGTCACCCTGCACAAACAGTCTCCGAGCAGGGATTGGACTAGCGGGACGTGGTCCTCTGGCTTACTCTGGGCAGGTACTAGGTTCATGGCGAGAGCTGGAGCAGTGGAAGATACTGACTGTTGCTCACCTGGAAGGTTTGTTATGTAGAAATACTCCACTGACATTTTGCAGGTGTCATGTCTTCTTTGTCTTCATTGCTCCTCTGGGCTTTCTCCTACAGTCCATGCTGTGCAGTAACATAGAGTACAGAGACTGGTGAACATAATACTGTTGCCCTGCACCTAACAGTCACATCACTCATTTTTCTAATTATGAAACAAATACACACTGTAAAAAAAGTCAAATTGCACTGATCTGTGTAGAGTAAAGTGAAACATTCCCCTTTCATCCCTTTCCCTGCAAACTTACTGTCCTACTCAGAAGGAACTATTGTTAAGAGGTTGCGGGTTATTCTTCTGGAAATTTCTTATGAATTTATAAATACACAAAGTTTTTTTTAAACATAAATTACATAACTACATCGTTTTGCAATTTGCTGTTTCCCAAACCATATATCATAGACCTCTCTCCTTATCAGTGCACATCACTCTAACTTACCTTTTTAGAAGTTTTAGAGGTACTCCAAAGAATAGGCATACCATGATCTGTTTATATCTTCTTTGATAGCAAAGGGATTACATCCAGTTTCACTATTATACATAATGCTGCTATAAGATCCTTGTATGGAATTTATTACACTGCTTTCAACTGCTCAATATGCTTTGTTTCCTTTTAGTCAGAGACTATGATATATTTTTAACACTTTTATGCGAATTATTTTATAGGGAAATTAATTTTATCACTGAATAACGACATTTATGCGGAAGCTGGACTTCAAGGTCATCCATCTCAGTATTCTGGAGAAAAATCATGAAACTTAGAAGGTATTATGCTTGCTCCATCACATTCTAACAAGTCATGTTAACAATGTGAGTTGAATCTTTGAATAGCCTCTACTCTATCTGTTCAGATGAAGGATGACTTTTTCTTGTCTTGAAAACTTCTGACTCCAGGGGTTCTCAGTTGGGCTTCAGAGAGGGTAAGATATTGGTGTTGTACCTATTTCTCTTCAGCTGTAGGCTGCGTCTTCTAAAGATCATAGAATTGAACATGGTCCAATCGATATATGTGATTTGGTTCAAAAATTCAAAGTAATGAACTCAACATAAGAATCTATATCTTTTGTTCTTAATAAAGAATTTCCTTTGATATCCTTAAGTGTCTGTGATTACTAGTAAAAACTCACCTACGGGTGAAGAGATGTGGTTCTGCTGGCAATGTCTGGCTTGAACATCCATAGTTAAGCCTACCACATCTGTAGGTAGGTTAGACTAGACCTCTTGATGACCTCTGCCCTTGGTCTTTGACCTGGGAAAAATAAGAATTTAAAAAAGCTGCTGTTATTAGCACTCAATGCTAGAAATGCCCATTAAAGAGTGAGTTTGGTTTGGTAAACCAAAGGGAATATAAACAGAACAATGTCATTAATATCTATAAAATTTCAAAAAATTCTAATTTTTAAAAATATAACTATTTTTACCAGAGTGCAAACTGTGTATATATGAATGAAGTATCCCTCTGTCCATTTCTTAAGTTATTTCCATTGATTTGATGGATTTATCTTCAAACCTGAATTCCAAGTGTGAAAGGACATCTTGGTCCTTCAAAAAAAAGAAACCATTGAGATTTAATTTTCTTTTAGCTCAGCATCCCAAAGATTTGAGGAATAAATGATCATGTAATGATACAATGATTTTGAAATCTAATTGTTAATTAGAGGGGTGTAAGAGATGATTGAATGGTGGTTCATCACCATGGTCAAGGGTATTGTACACATGGACATGTAAACACGATTCAGGTAGCTGCTTCAGCACCGTGACATCCCTGAGAACCACAGTGCAGGGGGATCTAGGCACAAAGCCGTCTGCCTCGATCTCCTGGGTTACATGTAGATCCAGGGGGCTTGACAGTGGCTTCAGAGCAGCTAACTTTTATCTATTTCTTCCCTTCTTTATCTCCAGTTTATCTCAAGCAGTCCTGACTACCATATTTTAAAGTAAGACCAATTATAGTTATCTACGTGAGTTTCTTGTTCATTATTAGAGAGTGATAATCAAGGATACCATCAAATATCATTTAATTGACCTAATTAAATTTGTTGTACCTTATAATTGATTAGAACACTACGTTTAGTTGAGCGTTTGATATTCACCAAGTGTGTTAATCTGCTTACAACTGTTATGTGCTTGACTCCTCATAGAAGTGTATCTTTGGCCCATCACAAGATTTTAATGAATAAAATCATCATAAATTAAGATAATGTACTGTCTTTTGGATGATAGGGAGGCATATGGGTCCATTTTGGAAATATGCCCCACTGTCTTTGCTGCCCATGAGAAGTTGCTGGTTATTAGGTCTCCAGGTGGCTTGCACAAACCCTAGGTCTGTAATAGCTTGGTGCTTCTCCTTCTACTTGGGGTAGAAATCAAAGAGATCAGAGAGACTTATTAAAGTTTTGGTTGCATGAAGTCTTCGATGAAGACCATCCATGCATATTGTTCTGGATAGCTCTCTGTTCCTAAGACTACTAGTTACTTTAAGGGCTTGTTGGGAACTGTGAAAGGTCTGATATTTTACCTTTCCTGCAAGCTAATAAGTTAGCCTACAATGGTCTTACAGATGCTGGCAAAAGACACGAGACCCATGGGTCAGAGACAAAGGACTTAATGACACAGCAATAGCAGTGGCCAGAGTATCAGCATTTGCACTGGTTCACTAAATCCCACTTCCTACAGGGTGATACACAGTGGGCCAGGTGACATGCAGAGGGTTGCAAGATCTCAGAGCCTAAGGAACTCAAATCTTTGATAACGGGCAGGATGTCTGCTAACCTTTGTCCTGGGAGGGTGTTATTTTTATTATACTGGGCAGTAAGCAAGCCTACCCTTTGCTCCAGAGGAGGCCACTATTTCTAGCTTCCAAGGCTGACAGCTCTACACACATCCTTGAAAAGATAACCTGGTCTTACTGGCTTTCAAAGATAAGCTTGAATGAGACTTGATCATCATTCAGTTCTTCTGTTTCCTTTATTGAGATTGTGCAAATATGCTCTTTTCTCTGTAAAGTTCACTAACTTTATTCATACATAAGGGATGTTTTTGGCTTTATTTATTAAGTTGAAATTGTCTTATTAGAGGAAATGATGAAACTGTTATGGGTTGGATCTGAAAGTATGCTTTTCCAAGAAAAATGGGAAAGAAGATCAGTGCTCACAGAACTTTGCCACAAGGAGCTGATAGCAACTTAAATGATTTTAATTTGAATAGTGTTTTGTACATCTTTCTTCCATTTACTTCATCCTCTCTGCTTCCTGTAACTCTCGTATGGGAATGGGCCACTTTCAGGGATTCACTGAACTCATTTACAATATTCAAATGGTTTTGTTTGTTGTGTTTTTTTTATTGAGGTAAAGTTGACATATAATATTATATCAGTTTCAGGGGTACAACGTAATGATTCAATGTTTGAGTATATATTGAAATGATCACCACAATAAGTCCAGTTAACATCCGTCCCCATACATAGTTACAAATGTTTTTGTCTTGTGATGAGGACATGGCATATTTCAAGGTGCAGAAGAATCAACAATTCTGTAATACTTTTCTATATACAGCTTGATGTATACACCCTTGAGACTGTCACCACCATCAAGGCCACAAACATATCCATCACCATCCAAAGATTTCTCTCACCTCCTTTATTACTATCATTCTGTGGTAAGAACTCTTAGTATCTACTCTAGTAACAAATGTGACGTATGCAATAGAGTTTTGTTACCTTTAGGCACTACGCCATATCCTACATCTCCAGAACTTATTTATCTTGATAACTTAAACTTTGTATCCTTTGACAATCAGCTCCCCATTTCTCCATCTCCCCAGCCCCTGCCAACCACCATTCTGACCTCTGCTTGTATGAATTTCACAATTTTAGATTCCACATATAAGTATTTGTCTTTCTCTGTCTGCCTTATTTCACTTAGCATAATATCTTCTAGGTCCCTCATGTTGTCAAAAATGGCAGGAATTCCTTCTTTTTTCAAGGTTGAAGAATATTCCATTTCTTTATCCATTCATCATCAGTGACGTTTAGGTTACTTCCATATCTTCGCTATTGTGAATTAGTTGCAATGAGCATTAGAGTACAGGTATCTTTTTGAGACCTTGATTTCAATTCCTGTGGGTATATACCAAAAGTGGGATTGCTGGATCATATGCTAGTTTTCTTTTTTGGAGAAACCTCCATACTGTTTTTCATAATGGCTGTACTAGTTACATTCCCACAAGGGTTCCTTTTATTCACATCTTCACCAATATTCGTCATCTTTAGTTTTTCTGATAATCTCCATCTTAACATGTGTGAAGTGATAGCTCATTGTGGTTTTGATTTGTATTCCCTGATGATTAACGATGCCAAACACCTTTTCATAGACCTATTGGCCACTTGTATGTCTTCATTGGAAAAACTCTATTGTGGTCCCTTGCCCATTTTATAAATTGATTTGTCTTTTTGTAATTGAGCCAACACAAAAAAAAGGAGAACAAAATTTCCAGGCATTATAGATGCTTCTCAGTTGATGCAGATGGTTTTGTGTTTACAGTGGTACCAAAAGATCATGTTTCGTGTTTTTTCTTCAGCTTGTTATAAGACCAACAGTAGCTGCAGCATGGCAGATAATCGGGATCTTCTGGGTTTGGAGGTTTACAAAATAAATGAGTGGTAAGGATTTTTTTTATTTTTCCAAGGAAGTTATTGTGATCATAGTCCATGGAATCCAAGATTAGATAGGTGGAGGAGAAAATTAAGGTGAGGATTGGTGATCTGGCATTACTTCTGATCTTGAGGGACAGGTATTTACTGTATGAGTGTTTGAATAAAAATATTAGAGATCAGGGATTTGTGGTGGGTGAATATGTTTTCTGAATTATTTACTTTTGAACATAACCACTTGGATTATGTGAACATCTGGGATATGAGAGTAAGTCGTTAGCAGGGGGTGGTTGATAATATCACTATTGATTTAACCTCTATGAACACCAAGTGGTCAATGGATTAAGCAAATGAGTAGACAGAAAATACAGAAATGGTAAGAATTGGGATTTAGTAAAGGACTGGGGACTTACTGTCCTGAGTGGGAGTGCCAAGACTTGTGCGGTTGAGAGTGACAAAGACAAGAAGAGAATAGAATCACACTCAAACAAGGAGGGAGTGTTAACAGGATGGAGGGGGAAATGATCTGGAGTAGCCTTGAGTTTTGACCTTGAGCTTTCTATTCTTGCTGCAAATCTGCCTGATGACATCCCAGGACACAGGTCAGATCTATCCCCAGAGGATAGAGGGAGGGTAGAAGTACAAAACAGCCAGGATAATTGTCCTAAAAAGGCAGGCTTCCTTTATCATTTGACCCACTTTCATGATTGGTTTTTGTAGGGTAAGAGGAAAAGAAAGATGATAAGAAGGATGATAGTCACGTCTTCGCAGACGTGGTGAACACAGAAGGAGCAGTAGGGGCCTGGCTTCCTGAGGACAGTTTTAGGCTGAGGGCTAAACCCACCGCAACAGCCTGGAAGAAGCTACATCCAGCAGGATGGACGTGCACGGAAGCCAGAGACCTGCTGATGGCACCAGCTCGGCAACTCCTCCTGGAACAGCCCAGCCAACACCACTGTGTCCCATGACCAGGGCCTCCTGCCCAAAAATGGCACCCTGCCGCCCATGGGCTGAACAGATCCCTCTGCTTGTTAACCTGGACAAGATAGACGGGAATGCTTCAGAGAAATTTCAAGTGAGAAACTATCAAACCTACAATCTGCCCAGTCCCCCTACCCCTCTCTCCCCTCCTCTCTTTCCAGACCCACAGCCTCCACTCTATCTTGGTCATCAGTTCTCTGCTCAAGGACTCGTCTTGGTTATAGAGCTCCTTAAGTTTTTCAGAGCTTTACCCGAGGGGAGGGGAAAGGGGGAAGGATAAATTTAGAGATAATGTGAGGGGTCTGAGTGCAAATCCCTTTTCTTTGACAACCCAAGAGATTCAACCTGTCTGGAGGAGTGTTCTCACTGGGCTCCTCTGAGCGCTAAGGTCTCATGGGACTGGGAGGGGACTCTCCTGTTGGTCACTGGGGTCTCCACTCCCCAGCTCTACAGAGCAGCTCTGTTTTGACCACGATGAGTTTCAACCGGCCATAGAGTTCTGTTGCTATAAACACTTGAAAATCCCCAATGTGGCTCAATCTAGTAGCTGACATTTAGGGAAACGGAGTACTGAAGCAGAACTGGTTCACTAAGGTCACCAGGAGACTTAGAGACCAACTGCCAACGCCCAGGCCCTGTCCCCAGCATTTGCTGCCTCCCAAGAGTCCCCAGCTGACTGAGGCGCCAATGGCAGTCATACAGGAGATCCCCCATCCATCCTGGTCCTCCTATGGAGAGATGCCTACCCACGGGGAAACTTCCCCCCATGTGTTCTTCAGATGGCTTGTGGAAGTTTTCTGCAGAGCAGAGATGACAGTGCAGGGCGAGGAGAAGTTCTTCCAGATCTCGCACTCCTGGGGAATGGAAGAGAATGAGGTGTGAGGTTGGGCACTGGATCCCCGCTTGCTCTAGCTTCAGTCCCCTTCTATTTAAATCTCCCCTCCCGGATGAGACAGATGCTCAGGGAGCCCCAGAAGGACATTTAGGACCCAGAGAGTAACACTCACAAGGAGGAGGAGTTTAGCTCAACCCAGGGAATTAGGCAGGTAGGAAGTGAGCATCCTCCCACTGGGACCTGGAGTCAAGGTCAGTGGGCCCCTGGCAGGAAAGGCCTAAGGACTTGCAGGAGCTTAGACCACACACTGCAATCCTGGGAGCTGATAAAGGTGGAGAGGCAGTTCCCAAGTCTCCAGAGAGGGGCTCCACTGGGCCTCCCACAGCACACCTGGGCCACCTGGGACTCAGTGCTCTACCACCCTCGCCCTGTCCTGGGCTGTCATGCTCGGTCCCCAAGGCAGGTGGTGATGACGAGGCTGGCCACCCTTCTGAACTGGTCGATGGTGGCCTGGATAGTGGGTGTCTAGTGCTCACTGCTAGGCTTGTTCTTCTTGTGCCAGGTGGATCCCAGGCATTGAGAGGGCACCACTTTCCAGAAGAGCTCCTGGGGAACAGAGGGAGTGTCATCCAGCCCTGCCACAGGCCACCTCTGTGTCCACAGCCCCTAAAGTCCGACACAGGTGTCACAGTTTAGAGCTAGAGCTCAGGAAGCTCAGGATGTGGCCTGAGCCTTGTGAGAGTCCCTGGGTTTTCTTCTCTGTCCACCGAGGGTACTCAGCACAGGATGACCCAGGACCCAATCCCGGCAGATAAGGGAGAGGGGCATTTGCACCCAGCCCGTCCTGGCTAACTCCAAGCTCCAGACAGTGGCTCAATTCTGCTCATGTCAAGGAGGCATCTTCCACCACCCTGATCTCCGCTCTGGTCCCACTCCCCATTCTGATGTACATTCCCCCGTGGCAGCTACAACCACTGGCCTTGTCTGTCTCCCTTGTAGTGAAGCACACATCAGGTGTGAAGTCCTGAGGCTGTTGAGCCTCCTGAGGAGACGGCTGGGCCACCGTAGACCTGGCTGCACACAGTGAGTTCCCCTCCACCACTGATGGGCCAGGCCCTGCCCATCTTTCCATCTCTTCTACCTCATGGAGCTGGCACAGTCACTCTGTGGAGCAGGTCCTGTTAGTGTCCATCTCTACGATCTGCAGGTGGACAGCAAAGGCTTGGGGGTTCCGGAAGTTGCCCAGGTCATATGGTTGGTAAGGGGTGTAGCTAGGATTTGGGCCCAGATCATGGGAGTCTGGATCAGGTCTGGGGCAACGATGACAGAGGGAAGGCCTGTTCCACCCCGCCCTGAGAGCCCAGTTGCTCACTGCATCCATCACGGTCAACCGCTCTACCACCTGCTTAGGAGAGAAGGCCGTGAGGTTGGGCTTCTTCTCACGCTCCTTAACAGCCACAGGTGGAGACGGACTTCCCACTAGAAATGATGGTTCAGGTGACTCCAGCTCAGCAGCTCCCACTCCTGCTGGAGCCGATGTTGGCCCTTGCTCCAGCTCCAACACTGCTGATGGAGGGGACGCTGGCTCCAACGCTAGAAGGGGTGATGTTAACGGAGCTGTAGCCAGCTCTACCTCCACCACTGCACACTGCTCTGCTTCTGCCACTGGCTGGAGCTCTGCAGCTGGTGCTAGAGTGGGATAAAGAGAAAGATTCACCCACATAGCTGACTTTCCATGTGTCCTTCTAAACACAAGAAAGATCCCACTTCCCTTCCAGGAATATCCAGCCTGCAGTCCCCCTTACCCTCTGCCTCTGCCTCAGTGGCTTCCAGAAGCTCACACCGGGCAAGGGTAAGAGGGTCATGGCAGTTCAGCTCTGAACCAGGCAAGGTTACCTGCGTGTACATCCCCTTTAGCTTGAAAAAGGGACAGCCCCAGTCTGGTCATGCCCTAGTTCTGGTCCAACCTGGTTATCTCAAGGTCCTGAGTGTGGAGACCTTCTGCTCCTGCTCTCATCTCAGAGCAGCACTGGATGGTATTTGTGGCCTCAGGCACCTTCCCCTTGCCTAGTGAGTTGGTGAAATTGAAACCATTGGGCAGCTCCTCGATGACCTTCTGATTGGAGTTCTGCAAAGACTGCTCTGGAGCTGGGCCAGAAGGAATCAGGGGCTGCCTGCACCTGCACACTGCCACTGGGGTCAACCCCCAAGAGAAAGTCTGCTCCTCAGTTCAGGCACAGAGGGACATCCCTGCAAAGAACTGTGGTCAGGCAGGAAAAGAGATGAAACCTCTATGGCTCAGTAACATAAGAGTAGAGGAGCTCACCTTCTCATGCTGCCAACCATGACCTGGGCTATGAACATGACAGGCCCACCATGCTTCCAACACCTGACAACCAGCTCCAGCCCAGGAATGGCCTACCCCTCATACCCTGCCTTCTCCCCTCCACACAAACACACACAGACACACACACACACGATGAAGTGTAAGGGGTGTGGGGCTGATCAGGTGGGATCACAGTTGTGTCCTGGCCTGCACTAGCCTTTCCTGGGCTGCCCCGTGTTACCCTTCACTGCCTCCTGCCAGACGCCCAGAGGCATCGGGGATGAGGGCTGAGCCAACGTCGGCAACGACCAAGAAGTTTCTCTTTCTGGGTTTTTTTGAGCCTAGATCCTCCAAAAGTTGGGATATAACAACAAAATATTTTTTCCTGTTGACTGTCTCCAGTCAAGTGAGCTGGATGGGGGGCTGTGGGTGCCTGGTTACCAGAGTTCTAAGATCTGTTGAGGACTATGACCAAGGAAGTGAGGTCATTTTTCAAGATTCCTTTACCTGGGCCCCTTCCCTCAATCAGACTTGTCCAGAGCTGCCTCCTGTACCCTGGCTGCTAACCCTCCTCCCCCATGTCATCTCCTCAACTGTACACAAGGAGCCTAGCCACAGCCCTAGCCACAGCTCCCTGGAAACCTAAGTCGAGTCTTAACTTTGAGGAGACAGAGATGAATGCTGACCTCCTTTTTCTTACCAGTTCTTCATCCTGAGAAAGTCCCTGTACCTCTCAGGTCCTCCCCAGTCTCTAAACCTGCACCATGGGGATCAGACTAGAATCTACTTCCTAGGGATGTCACCCGGTGTATATGACATAATATCTATTACCCCTGTGGGATGGTGTCACATGTACCTAAGGCACAATCTTAGAGATGAAAGAATAATAAGAAGGGGTGACAGGTAGCACAGAACACCACTCAAAACAGGCCTGGGTTCTAGCAATGTGATATTGGAACAGTCGCTTCCAACTTGGCCTCATTTTCAGGTCAGCATCATGAGGGGGTTGAAACTAATGGAAATTTAGATACTACCATCCTGTGTCATAAAACCATTCAATTGTTTCCTGTTTAATGGAGAATGCGACCCAAGTGCCTCGTCTTGGCCTATGAGGTGGGCAATCTCAACAGTGGTACCCAGTAAGCCGCACCCATGGTATAGCCATCCCAGTGGAACCACTAAGTAGTTAGTAACTGGCTTCTTAACATAATAACAGCCAAAGTGATGGGATGTCTTGTCTAAATTTTCACTAAAAAAGTCTCTCACTTCCTCTTACTCCCTCTTTCATGTTCCATCTCTCTCTCTCTCTCTCTCACTCTGTCAAATCCCTGTAACTGAGGAATCAAATACCAGTGTTTTCGGGTTTCTCAATGTGGACGCCTAGAGAGGAGAGAAGCACGAGATTGCCCAGGCCTACAGACAGAAAGAAACTCAGGTTCTCAGTCCAAACTGAACCCTGAAAGCAGAGAGTGAACTTGGTGGCCAGTCCTCCCCAAGTTGAACCTCAGTTGTAGACCACACAGGGCGGTGATGAGGTAAGAGGGAAGAAAAGACTGTGGGAGCTTTCTGCTTGATCCACCTGGAAGGGTGATGGCGAGAGCAGTGTCATGTGACACTGAGTCCTCAGGAGAACATGTGAGGTAGCTGGAATTCTCACACCTTCCAGATGAGGAAACAGGCTCGGAGAGGCCTGGCCCAAAGCCCAAGCTCACACCCAGAGTGAGAGTTGGAGCTTGGCTTGTTCTAGAATCACAACACCTTGGAGGATGGCGTGCTATTGGTACCAGATGCCTGGAGTCAGATGTCCACGGTCAGAGGCCAGTGGTGCTGGAGAGAAATGGGGTGAGGGGACTATGGCCTTACTGACACTCACCTCGACCCTGGCAGCGGAGGCCCTCCACGTTTGCTCCCCCGCAGATCAGCCTCCAGAGAGTGCAGGAGAAGCAGCAGCAGCAGCAGGTGAGTGTGCCTGTGGGGGAGGGGCTCTGCCCTCCCAGCTGGAGGCCCTCAAATCAAGAGAGGAGGCCCCTTCCTCTTGGTGCCACAGTGCCTGAATCCCCAAGTAGAAGTGACCGGGAGGAGGGCCTGGAAAAGCTCGTGCAGGATGGGTTTGTTGTGGGGAGGGCCAGGGACCGCACACCCTGTGATTTGCCAGAAGCCGGCCCTGGGAGGTGAGGAGGAAGAGTGTGGTTTTCTTGGGCTGTGAAAGGAGGAGGAGTTGAGGGGAGGCTGCTAAGGTTCTTGGCTGCTCCCCGTGGGAAACCTGGGGTGGGCCAGGAGGCTGAGGGTGAGGACTTTTCAGGGGAGGGTCTGCAGGGGGCCGACTTGAGAGCAAGGACTCATCCCACCCACACCCCGATGTCACAATGTGTCGTCCCATATCTTAGCACTTTCCTTGGTCACCTGCTGATGCTGCACCTGCTGATGGGTGATAATCTCAAGATGGGTGCACCTGAGGACCAGGCAGGGAGGACTAGGATCCTGAGCCTTGGGATGGGGAGCCCCCGAACTGAGCTCTGAGCTCTCAGCACTTGGCACATCTCCTGTCATAAGAGCCTCTCAGCCACCCCTGGGAGCTGGGGCATCAGGCACATCTTAGGGATGAGTGAACAGAGGCTCCACCTGAGACACCCATTCCGGTTCCTCAGGCTGGGGAAGCTCAGAGCTGCCTGACGGCACAGCTGCTTGAGGTTTTATCTGAGCTGGACGCAGCCTCTCCCTCCCAGGCTGCCCATGGAGGGAGAGAGAAGTCAGACCCCTCCAAGTCAGGCAGCACATAAGTGGCTGAGCAGTCCCCTCTGCCTGAGGCCTCAGCCTCCAAGTCTGTCATCAGAGAGGGTTGTGCTGCCAGGTCCCTCAGCCTCTCCCCCATGTCCTGCTTCTCTGGAGCCCAGATCCCAGCCTAGGTCCAAGTCCTGTTTTCTGTGCATGCCCGGCCCCCTCTGGGGACCTGGCAGTAGTGCAACATGAGAAGGGGTGGGCCTAGGGGTCTAGTCAGGCTAGGGGGCTCTGTCTGATGGACTCTGGCTCTCTGCCTTCCAGGGGAATGAGATCAACCTGAGAAGAGGACTGAAGTGAACAGCTGCCGCACCCCCTGCAGGGGAGGGGAAGGAGGAGGAAATCAGAGACCCTCTGGGCAGAACAGTCCCTGGCTCCACCCCCTGTATCTTACATTTAGTGGAAGAGTTTGATAACAGAGAAGTGGGAGACCCAACCAATTGGCGGGTGGGTTGAGGGGAGGATGGCATCAAGGAAAACTTCCTGGAGGAGGGGCTGATTATTCCCATTCTGCGAACAGGTAGAGCCTGGATGGAACTGGAGGGAAGGAGGGTTCCCAGGATGGTCCCCTGCCCCACTCCTCACCACCCACAAGGTGCATGAAGCATCCCCCACCCAGGCCCTATCTGCATCCTCTCCTTCCCTCTGGTCCCAGGAATACCCAGTCATGAGGGCGAGCCTTCTGCTCCAGGTGGCCGCAAAGAATTACAACCTAGAGTTCGAGGAGCGATTTGGGCCCTGGTTCTAGGACATGGAGCTGCTCAACGAGAATGATAGGTGAGGCCGGGCAGGAGTTGGGTGAGGGCAGGGGTGGACGCTCCCTGTTGGCCAGTCCAGAGAGCCTGTCTCCGTGGCCCCCCACTCAGCCCCAGGTCTTATTGCATGGCGACCTCTGGGACTCCTAGACTCCAGCTGCTGGGCAGGCAGTGGGGGGACACCTGAGGTGTGTCTCCTGGTAGGCTCACAGGTGCCTTTCTGTCCTGGAGCTACAGCCTGTCCTGCCAGCTGGACCCCCCAGACCTAGTTGGCCAGCAGAATACTCAAGGATAAGAAGAACCCGCCATCATTAAGATCAGGGGTGAGTGAGTGTCTGGGCCGTGGTGACTGACTCCCAGGGGTTCAGTAAAGCTTCGGGCTAAACGTGCCCTTGGGGAGTTGGACAGCTGGCACTGGGATCCCAGCTCCACTACTGAGCAGTCCTGTGACTGGGGTGACTCTCTTCAGCTTCCTGAGACTCCGTTTCCTCCTCTGTGAAATAGGTGATACCAAATGATCTCTTGCGTGGCAGGGACAAATGGGGTACTGGTGGCTGACAGCACTGAGCACAGAGTCTGGAGCACTCAGTGCAGTGGGGACAGGGTGGGGGCCATGATTCTGAGGGAGACCCCCCAGGGTAACCCGACTCTTCTACTCAGTCCCCAGGCCCCAACACCGAGCCCTGTACCAGTGGCCGATCACAGCCCCATCCTCAGCAGCGGGGACACAGCTGGGAGGCTTTCGATGCACTGGGCCAGTTCCTCCCACCTGACGGGAAGGGGAGCATTGTAAGCTGATCTCTGAGGTCCCCTGAAACCCAAGAGAGAGGGGACGACCCCACCCCAGCTCCCTGATGTCTCTACCCCAGCACCTATTCACCCATTGGGGAGGGACAGTAGTTATTTGTTGTAAATAATAAATGCCATATTTGAATATTATATTAAAGTCCTGTTCCCTTTAGAGCTGGGAGTTGTGGTGTGGTTCTGTCGCTTTCTGTAGGCATGTAAGTGAGACACTGAATCTCACATTTCTCCTTGAATCACGAACTCTTCTGGGTCGTCAGCTTATTGTCTGTGGGCGAAGGGAGAAGGGCCAGCCCCTTCCCTGGTTAGTGGGGACACTCCCAAGTCCCCATAATTCCGAAGATCAGTTCATTTCAGTATCATTCAGCTCCTCCAGGAGCAGACATGGCCCCCGCCCTTTCTCTTGGGATTTTAAGGTTGAAGGTACTTTCACAGGCAGAACAACAACCACTGAAATGTGGGTGTCTTTAAAACAGCACTACCCAGGACCATGTCGTGCCACAGGCAGGGGCTGCCTTTCTACATTCTGGAGGAACAGGGAACTTTTTCTGCTTCTCTTTTTGAGATTTCTTTTGACTAAATTTTAGGAACTTGTAGTTTTCTAGTTCAATCTCTGGAATTGCATCAGCTCTAAGTGATGAAAACAATGTAAAAAGATCAAAACGTGCACGTTGAGAGGACAAGGCCCAAGGAAGCTCATTTGCAAATGGACTAAAGGCAGGCAGGACCTCGCTCCTGAGGCCCCTCTAGGGGCTCCCTGTTCACCCCTGACCTGGATTTGAATCCTGCTGGGATCCTTGTCCAGGACTCTGAATTCCTTCTCCTGCTTGTTTTGTATCCAGGCGGAAAGATTTGTGACGCAGCTTTTAAGGCTACTGCTGGGTCTCGTTCCATAATCATGACTGCTCCCTGTGAACTAGGATTTTCAGCACCCCTGCCTTCCTTATGCAATTCCCTTTAGGGCAGAAATTCCCCAGAAGGCCCCAAGCATCCTCCCTCGATGGATCCCGGGTGAGCTCTACTTTGCCAGTATAAGGGACCATAATCCTGGTCAGTGAGTGACCTCACACTGTCCCTTGCTGTCCAAGGTGACTTCTGAGCCTGTGTCATTCTGAGGTCCATGGTCTTGGACAATCCTCCAGTTTACACACTAAGTGTTGGTGTTACCAACTCGTCCAAATGGGGCAATTGGGCCTGAGCCCATAAACTGTGTTGCCCCTGGGTTTTTGTGTTTTTGTCCCCAGTCCTGTGCTGTGGTTACATTACCACCACCTGCTGGGGTGTGAACACTGTTTGGAGCTTTCAAAGATGATGCACGACAGAGGTGTGGGGGACTACAGCAGGGAATGCCACTGAACTGATGGTCCATGGACGTGCATGAACACAGCCTTACCAATTAAAATACTGAAATGCTTCCCATCTGGTGGTGAACAGACACTGCTCTGAGCTCGCACCGAGAACCCACCCCATGACTAGGAGCTTTCAAATGGTTACCGAGTGGCATTTTGAACCTCATCCCTTGGGAACACCCTGTAAGACAAGGACCAGATGAATCGCTTGGCATTTGTGAGTTATCCCCTCATTTCTGATGGCTGCAAGTGTCACCCAGACACACAGGCTGCATTCTGCCAGGGAAGCCTTCTCAGGACAACCAGAAGCTGAAAATGAATCCTGGTTCCCAGCATCCCAAGCCCTTCCTGACATGGCACAGCCACCCAGGAAAGTGATTTGGTAACGGAAAGACTGGGAAGGCTGTACTTTCCCTCCAAAGAGAAAGAGAAGAGCCAACAGTGAAAGCTTGATCCCTCAAATAGACAATTAAATCCCAACAAGCAATGGGTTCTTTCCGCATTACTGATGCTGAAAAGATCTCTTTTGATAATCGCACGATCCCCCAACTGCCATGTTCATCTCCATGAATCAAATTTCCAACACATATGGATCTAAAAAACTGAGGGAAATCTGGTATTTCCTTAGATGCAACTCTGAATTAGCATGCAACAGAGAACAGAAAAATGGAGACCAAGAAGTAAATATCTAATTTGAGAACATAGACACAAAAGTGCGTTTGAAATAATATTTTGGAATCTATTGGAATATTATACAAAAAGAATAATCCATTTTTAGTAGGTTTTACTGTGACTGTGAGGGGAAAAACTGAATCATCCCGTGACATTGATAATTCTCTGCTGACTTTAAAGTACAAATAAATAATATACATAGTAAAGGAAAATGAGAGAGCAACATGAAAAAGGAAGCTCTTTCTCTCCTCCCCTGAAACTCAACATCTCACCTCAGAAAGAAACTGTTGTCTATATTTTCTATGTCTCGAAGCAGAGTTTAATAAAAGAAAAGTATCAATATATTTTAAAGTTTTCAAGAGCTCAAAGCAAGGAAACATTAGGGATGCTGCCAAGAGACCTCACTGAGGTGCCTGCTCCATTTCATCTGCTGTCAGGATGGCCTTCTTAAACCCTCACTTTCTCTGCCTTGCTAGCAAGTGTGTCCGCCATCAGTGCTATCACCAGTCTCGCTCCTGTGCTCTTCACTGCCCTTTCCTCCTTCCTGATACCTCCACAGTGGAGCTGTGGAATGCACAGATCAGTTCCTGGAATCATCTCTGCCAAATCTGAAGACCAGCAGGAGTGGGAATGGGACCTGGAATGCAGACCACCTGCGAGCACACCTGGCAGGGATTCACCTGTGTGACTAGGTGCAAGTTTTTACAACGTTTTGGCAAGATTGAAAGGACTTACGAGTTGTCCTGCACTGCTGCAGGCCTGGAGTCCTTGCAGTCTCTCGGGCCAGCAGATCTGGTGGGGCTGGTCCAAGTTGTCCTCTCAGAGACCAGAAATTGCCAGGATGGGATGGGATTCTAGTAACTGGCCTCTTGAATATGTCACTGGACAACCTCAAAAGAATGGAAATGCTTAAACCAGGCTTTGGTTTGGACTGGTTCCCACAGTTACGCTGCTTCTTCTGTGAAGACGTGACTTATCATCCTTCTTTTCCTCTTACCCTATAAAAACAAATCATGAAACTGGGTCAAATGATAAAAGAGGCCTGCCTTTTTAGGACAATTATCCTGGCTGTTTTGTACTTCCACCCTCCCTCTACGCACTCGGGATAGATCTGACCTGTGTCCTGGGATGTCATCAGTCAGACTTGCATCAAGAACAGAAAGGTCAAGGTCAAAACTCAAGGCTCCTCCAGATCATTTCCCCCTCCATCCTGTTAACACGCCCTCCTTGTTTGAGTGTTAGTCTATTCTCTTCTTTTCCTTGTCACTCTCAACCGCACAAGTCCTGGCACTCCCTCTCAGGACAGTCGGCCCCCAGTCCTTTACTAAATCCCAAATCTTACCATTTCTGTGTTTTCTGTCTACTCATTTGCTTAATCCATTGACCACTTTGTGTTCATAGAGGTTAAATCAATTGTGATATTATCAACCACCCCCTGTTAGCAACTTACTCACATATCCCAGATGTTCACATAATCCAAATGGTTATGTTCAAAAGTAAATAACTCAGAAAACATATTCCCCCATCACAGATGCCTGATCTCTAATATTTTTATTCAAACATTCATACAGTAGATAGCTGTCCCTCAAGATCAGTAGTAATGCCAGATCAACGATTCTCACCTTAATTTCCTCCTACACCTATCAATCCTGGATTCCATGGACTATGATCACAATAATTTCCTTGGAAAAATAAAAAATTCCTTACCACTCATTTATTTTGTAAACCTCCAAACCCAGAAGATCCTGATTATCTGCCGTGCCGCAGCTACTGCTGGTCTTATGACAAGCTGAAGAAAAAGCACGAAACACGATCTTTTTGTACCACTGTAAATACAAAGCCATCTGCATCAACTGGGAAGCACCCATAATGCCTGGAAATTTTGTTCTCTTTTTTTGTTTGGCTCAAAAACAAAAAGACAAATCAATTTAAAGAATGGGCAAGGGACCAGAGTAAAATTTTTCCAGTGAAGACATACAGGTGGCCAGAAGGTGTATGAAAAGTTGTTCAGCATCACAAATCAGGGAATGCAAATCAAAACCACAATGAGCTATCATTTCACACCTGTTATGATGGCGATTATCAAATAAACTAAAGATGACAAATGTTGGTGAGGATGTGGAGAAAAGGAACCCTCGTGGGAATGTAAACTAGTACAGCCATTATGGAAAACAGTATGGAATTTCCTCCAAAAGTGAAAACTAGCTTATGATCCAGCAATCCCACTTCTGGTAGACACCCACAGGAATTGAAATCAGGGTCTCAAAGAGATATCTGCCCTCTAATGTTCATTGCAGCAAATTCACAATAGCCAAGATATGGAAGTAACCTAAACGTCACTGATGGATGAAGGGATAAAGAAATGGCATATTCTTCAACATTGAAAAAAGAAGGAATTGTTGCTATATTTGACAACATGAATGCACCTAAAAGACATTGTACTAAGTGAAATAAGGCAGACAGAGAAAGGCAAATATTCCCTTATTTGTGGAAGCTAAAATAGTCAAACTCACACAAGCAGAGGTTAGAATGGTGGTTGCCAGGGGCTGGGGAGATGGAGAAATGGGGAGCTGATGTTCAAAGATACAAAGTTTCAGTTATCAAGATAAATAAGTTCTGGAAATCTAGGATACGACATAGTGCCTACAGCTAACAAGACTGTATTGCATACGTTACATTTGCTAATAAAGTAGATATTAAGAGTTCTTACAACAGAATAATAGTAATAAAGGAGGTGAGAGAAAACTTTGGGAGATGATGGATATGTTTGTGGCCTTGATGGTGGTGACAGTCTCAAGGGTGTATGCTTAAGTCCAAATTCATCAAGCTGTATATGGAAAAGTATGACATCATCGTTGATTCTTCTGCACCTTGAAATATGCCATGTCCTCATAACAAGAGAAAAAATTTGTAACTCTATATGGGGACGGATGTTAACTGGACTTATTGTGGTGATCATTTCAACATATATACAAACATTGAATCATTATGTCGTACCGCTGAAACTAATTTAATGTTGTATGTCAACTTTATCTCAATTAAAAAACCACAACAGACAAAACCATTTGAATACTGTATATGAGTTCAGTGAATCCCTGAAACTGCCCCATTCCAATATGGGAATTACAGAAAGCAGAGAAGATGATGTAAGATGGAAGAAAGTTGTACAAAACAGTATTCAAATTAAAATCATTTAAGTTGCTATCAGCTCCTTGTGGCAAAGTTCTACGAGCACCGATCTACTTTCACATTTTTCCTGAAAAAACATACTTTCACATCCAACCCATAATAGTTTCATCATTTTCTCTAATAAGAAAATTTCAACTTAATAAATAAAACCAAAAGCATCTCTTATGTATGAATAAAGTTAGTGAACTTTACAGAGAAAAGAACATATTTGCACAATCTCAATACAGGAAACAGAAGAACTGAATGATGATCAAGTCTCATTCAAGCTTATCTTTGAAAGCCAGTAAAACCAGGCTGTCTTTTCAAGGATGTGTGTAGAGCTGTCAGCCTTGGAAGATAGAAATAGTGGCCTCCTCTGGAGCAAAGGGCAGGCTTGCTTACTGCCCAGTATAATAAAAATAACACCCCCCCCAGGGCAAAGGTTAGCAGACATCCTGCCCGTTATCAAAGATTTGAATTCCTTAGGCTCTGAGATCTTGCATCTCTCTGCATGTCACCTGGCCCACTGTGTATCACCCTGTAGGAAGTGAGATTTATTGAACTGGTGCAAATGCTGATACTCTGGCCACTGCTATTGTTGTGTCATTAAGTCCTTTGTCTCTGACGCATGGGTCTCTTGACTTTTGCCAACATCTGTAAGACCATTGTAGGCTAACTTATTGGTTTGCAGGTAAGGTAAAACATCAGATCTTTCACGGTTTCTGACAAGCCCTTAAAATAACTAGCAGTCTTAGGAACAGAGAGCTATCCAGAACAATATGTATGGATGGTCTTCATAGAAGACTTCATGCAACCAAAACTTTAATAAGTCTCTCTGACCGCTTTTATTTCTACCCCAAGTAGAAGGAGAGGCACCAAGCTATTACAGACCTAGGGCTTGTGCAAGCCACTGGAGACCTAGTGACAAGAAACTTCCCATGGGGAGAAAAGACAGATGGGCATATTTCCAAAATGGACCCATGTGCTTCCCGGTCATCAAAAAGAGAGTGCATTATCTTAATTTATGATGATTTGAGTCATTAAAATCTTGTGATGGGCCAATGATACACTTCTAAGAGGAGTGAGGCACATGGCAGTTGTAAGCAGATTAACGCACTTGGTGAATATCAAACTCTGAACCAACTTTAGTATTCTAATCAATTAAAAGGTACAACAAATTTATTTAAGTAGATTAAATGATATTTAATGTTATGCCTGATTATTACTCTTCAATAATGAACAAGAAGCTCATGTAAATAACTATAATTGGCCTTACTTTAAAACATGATAGTCAGGACTGTTTGAGATAAGCTGGAGAGAAGGAAGGGGAGAAATAGACAAAAGTTAGCTGCTCTGAAGCCACTGTCAAGACCTCTGGATCTACATGTAACCCAGGAGATCGAGGCAAAGGGCTGTGCCCCTAGATCCTCCTGCACTGTGGTTCTCAGCGATGTCACGGGGCTGAAGCACCTTCCTGATTCGTGTTTACATGTCCATGTGTACAATACCCCTGACCATGGGGATGAACCACCATTCAATCATCCCTTACACTCCTCTAATTAACAATTAGATTTCAGAATCATTGTATCATTACATGATAATTTATTCCTCAAACCTGTAGGATGCCGAGCTAAAAGCAAATCAAATATCAATGGCTTCTTTTCTTTGAAATACCAAGATGTTCTTTCACACTTGGAATCCTGATTAGAGGATAAATCCATCAAATCAATGGAAACAAGTTAAGAAATGGACAGAGGGATATTTCATTCATATATATACATTTTGCATTGTTGCAAAAATAGGGTTACGTTTAAAAAATTTAGAACTTCTTGAAATTTCATAGATATTAAAGATTTTCTTCTGCTTATACTCCCTTTGGTTTACCAAATCAAACTCACTCTTTAATGGGCATTTCTAGCATTCAGTGCTAGTAACAATAGTTTTTTAAATTCTTATTTTTCCCACGTCAAAGAACAAGGGCAGAGGTCATGGAGAGGTCAAGTCTAATCTACCTAGGGATGTGGCAGCCTTAACTATAGATGTTCAAGCCAGACATTGCCAGCAGAACCACATCTCTTCATCCACAAGTGAGTTTTTACTAGTAATCACAGAGACTTGAGGATATCAAAGGAAATTCTTCATTAAGAACCAAAGTTATAGGGCCGGCCCAGTGGCTTAGCAGTTAAGTGCGCGCACTCCACTGCTGGCAGCCCGGATTCGGATCCCGGGTGCGCACCGACACACCGCTTCTCCGGCCGTGCTGAGGTCGCGTCCCACATACAGCAACTAGAAGGATGTGCAGCTATAACATACAACTATCTACTGGGGATTTTGGGGAAAAAATAAATAAATAAAAAAAAACTTTAAAAATGAACCAAAGTTATAGATTCCTATCTTGGGTTCATTACTTTGAATTTTTGACCCAAATCATATATATAGATTGGACCATGTTCAATTCTATGATCTTTAGAAGATGCAGCCTACAGCTGAAGAGAAACAGATACAACACCAACATCTTATCCTCTCTGAAGCCCAACTGAGAGCCCCTGGAGTCAGAAGTTTTCAAGACAAGAAAATGTCATCCTTCTTCTGAACAAAGACTGTAGAAGCTATACTAACATTCAATTTTATTTATTTTGTTTTTTATTTTTGCTTTGTGAGGAAGATCGGCCCTGAGCTAACATCTGCCAATCCTCCTCTTTTTGCCGAGGAAGACTGGCCGTGGGCTAACATCCATGCCCATTTTCCTCCAATTTATATGGGACGTCGCCACAGCATGGCTTGACAAGCAGTGCGTCGGTGAGTGCCCGGGATCCGAACCCGCGAACCTGGGGCCGCCGCGAACCCCGCGCCGCCGCAGCGGAGCACGCGCACTTAACGGCTTGCGCCACCGGGCCAGCCCAAACATTCAACTTTAAATTGTTAATGTGACTTGTTAGAATGTGATGCAGCTAGCATAATATATTCTAAGTTTCATGATTTTTCTCCAGAATACTGAGATGGATGACCTTAAAGTCCAGTTTCCCCATAAATGTCTTGATTCAGAGATAAAATTAATTTCCTTATAAAATAATTCCCATAAAATTGTTAAAAATATATCATAGTCTCTGACTAAAAGGGAACAAAGCAAATTGAGCAGTTGAATAGCAGTGTAATAAATTCCATACAAGGATCTTACTGCAGCATTATGTATAATAGTGAAACTGGAAATAACCCCATCTCTATCAAAGAAGAAATAAACAGATCGTGGTATTCCTGTTCTTTGGAGTAGCTCTAAAACTTCTAAAAAGCTAAGTTAGAGGGACGTGCACTGATAAGGAGAGACGTCTATGATATATGTTTTGGGAAACAGCAAGCTGCAAAACGATGTAGTTATGTAATTTATTTATGTTAAAAAAATCTTTATGTATATTTATAAATTCATAGGAAATGTCCAGAAGAATAAGCTGCCACCTCTTAACAATAGTTCCTTCTGAGTAGGGGAGTGAGTGTGCAGGGAAGGGGATGGAAGGGGAAGGTTTCACTTTACTCTACATAGATCTGTGTAATTTGCCTTCTTTTTTTACAAAGTATGTAATTCTTTCATAATTAGAAAAATGAATGATGTGACCGTTTGGTGCAGGGCAACAGTATTATGTTCACCAGTCTCTGTACTGTATGTTACTGCACAGCACGGACTGTAGGAGAAAGCCCAAAGGAGCAATGAAGACAAAAAGACATGACACCTGTAAAAAGTCAGTGGAGTATTTCTACATAAGAAACCTTGCAGGTGAGTGATGGTCAGTATCTTCCACTACTCCAGCTCTTGCAATAAACCTAGAATCTGCCCAGGGTAGGCCGGACGACCACACCCTGCTAGTCCACTCCCCACCCAGGGCCTGTTTGTGCAGGGTGACTGCCAACTAGCAGACAATGGACTCAGGATGGGCCGTGTGCCTTTGGTGAGGCTGGCAGAAAGGACAAAGTGGAACACCAGCTAAGTGCACACACCTGAGAGGCGGAGTTCCAGGTGGAGACTCAAAATGCACCAAGAAACTGTGTGAAGGAAGCTACTCGACCTCTCTGAGCCTCAGTGTCCCCCCTGTAAAATGGGGATCACAGGCATACATCACAGAGCTGTTGGGGAAGATACATAGAAGTGCCTGTGACAGCCAGTGTCACATTATTAACAAAGTCGTATCCGACTTCATAATAATCGATGAAAAGAATAATGTGATGAGACCAAAGACGAGATGCCCAGCTTCATAAGCAGCCCCAGCAGCATGAGAGTGAGAGGAGCTCCGAGTAAGCAGGGTTCTTCACAGCTCCACTTTAGAGGACGAACATGGGCTACACCAGGATAAGTGGCTGTTGTACAGTGACTCATGTAGTGAAGGTGGGTCCCTAAAGACACTGTGAAATCCAGTTACACACAGTGGCTCCTAGGAAACAACTGCAAAGCAATCAAGGCAGCAGTTAGGAATGGGAAGGGGCTGATCAGAGGAGGGTCAGAGCCACAAAATTGATGGAAGACACTTAACCATGGTGAGCGCCCAGCTCTGTCAACAGCTGCTGTGGTTGCACCAGGAGATCAAATGTCTGAGGCAGCCACTGTGGGGACTGCTGGGAGCACAGTGGTCACTACAGCCACACCCCAACAGCAGTGCATCGGAGCACACAGACCCAGAGACTTTCCTCTCAATTAATTCTTGTTTCAAGATGAGGAATATCCTCACGTTACAATGTCTCCTTTCAACACTTGTGGACGAGTGTCATCAGAACCCCCTGAAGAGGTCACAGGCCAGAGTAGGATGGAACACTGGGGGCTGGGGAGTGGTGCTGCACCTGACCACACGGACTACCACCCGGGCCTGTTGAACACGAGAGAAGAACCCGAGGTTGCGGTCTAACGAGAATTCCCCGTCTTGCCACATTCAGAGACACTGAAGAGATTCTCATCCTTTCTTTACAAAAATGTTGAAGAATTCATGTGCCATTAATTCATAAAGAGGCAAATTCTTGACAAAGTGACAGGGTCTAGTTTCGATGACCAGGTTTTCCAGTTGTTTTGATAATATTACACATTCAGGAATCGGAAATGTAACCTATTGGGGTGTTTGATATAAACAAGGACTTGTTTTCATTTAAATCAACGTCCAGACTTTTAAGGAAGACATAAATCAGAAAAACTGCTAATCATTCCTCCACAGGTTTCAATAAGACTTTTAAGTTAATTTACTAATCTCAGGAAAAGAGAATACGGCAATTCAAGTTTTTTGTTTCTGCATTCAAGCGTACAGTACAGCCAAGAGTATGAGCAGAAAAAAATTAACAAGAAAGTCTTGCTTGCATTTTATCTTTTGCAAATGAGCAGGATATTTTATGTTCTGTTCTTTTCACTGATGTAATCAATTTTTAAAGAATAGGGTTCATCTGACTATCCCAAGGTGTGTTTATCTGGGAAACTTGCCTGAATCCAAAACAGAGATGTTAAAGCTGACGGGTTTCAAATGCTGCCCAGGTGCTGTCTACCACGAACATCCCTCTCGCAAAGCTGGACCACCGGTCTCTTCCTGAGGGATCAGAATCACCACCCATGTCCCTGAGAGACTGGCCACTCAGGCTTGAGCTGAGATTAGGTGATCAATCTAAAGGGCAAAATACTTAAGCTATTCTCATCTTAAGGATGTTGTTTCGGAGGCCTCTGCACTGGAATGGGTTGGTGAAAACGTCCTACTAGATACTTGCCTGGGAATTGATTTTTTCTCCTCTGCTCTTAGTGGATTGTGCGGAAACCAGTGAGTAACCTCACAGATGCCTCAACTTCCACATCTGCGAAAAAAGCAAGCAACAGCCAATGTTACCACCCTGCAAACTCTTCGGTTGGGCTTGCAAGAGGGGCCACAAGGGCGAATGTCTCCCAAAAGCTGATGAAATGATGGCACTTTGGCTGGAGAAGGCAGAGGGCAGCAGGCAAAGTGGAAAGTTTCTGGGATGTCAAACCAGTTCCCATAAGCACTTTAGAGAAGCACCTGGCCTTGGACTAGGTAGGAGGCTGTGGAAAGACCCACAGGCACACAGGGGGGAGGAGGAATCAAGCAACGGAGGGAGGCGGTGGGGAAGAGGCACGAGTTCAGCTTCAATTTTGGACAAAAGCAGTTGCACGCTGCAGGCCCGCAGCTGCCCATGCAGCTGCCACACCCTCCTAACTCCCTGGTCCCTCTCGTCCCGTCACATCCCTCCAGGACTCAGTCCAGTTGGAGCGGGTGCAGGACCAGAGTCCTGAGTCAACAGCGGTTTGGCCCTCAGGCAAGCCTTCACAGCCCTGCTCCTCCCCCCAGGGCTAGACACCGCCCCATGCCCAGAGCATCTTGGGAGTTGTAGTCCTGCAGTCCTGCAAGCTCCCAGCAGGGAATGGTTAAGAGACAAAAGCACCAAGCATACACAGCTAGGGGACCCCACTCCCACCTGTCCCTCCACCCCTGGCCCACGCCCCTCTGCTTCTACACCCCACCTTCTACTCCGCCTCTTCTCTATACAATGTCATCTCTCCATGCCTTGCCAATCCCCCAGAGTTGTGCAGTGTGGTTGGGCTGCATCCTTTGAGGCCAGTACTCAGGTAAGGGTGGGGCTCAGCAGCCTGGCTATTGCTGAGAATGCTTGCAGCCCTGGTGGAAGCTCCCTGGCCAGTATTTGAAATGTAAATTCAATATCTAAAATGGAAATACCAGGTGCATGGGATCCTGGAATTTGCCTTTTCAAGGCCATCTGTCCTACCATCCCCTCCATCCATCCAGCCTGCCATGTTCCTCCCTCTGGACCTCGTGATCAGGGTCGCTGCAGAGATCCTCCCCTTGGAACCCACCCACCTTAAGGGCCCATACCCATCATAAAAACTCAAAGCCATGCCACTTGCCAAATTGAGGCAAAAATGGAACCACCCAGGGGGGCCACTCAAGGGTGAGGGCATTACTAGATACTTGGGAGTATTAAAATCCATCTGATGATGGCCAATAGGCACATGAAAAGATGCTCAACATCACTAATCATCAGGGAAATGCAAATCAAAACAACACTAAGATACCACCTCACACCCGTTAGAATGGCTATAACCACCAAGACAAAAAACAACAAATGTTGGAGAGGATGTGGAGAAACAGGAACCCTCATACACAGCTGGTGGGAATGCAAATTGGTGCAGCCTCTATGGAAAACGGTATGGAGATTCCTCAAAGAATTAAAAATAGAGATGCCCTATGATCCAGCCATCCCACTACTGGAAATCTATCCAAGACACCTGAAATCAACAATCCAAAGAGGCTTATGCACCCCTATGTTCATTGCAGCATTATTCACCATAGCCAAGAAGTGGAAGCAACCTAAGTGTCCCTCGACTGACGATTGGATTAAGAAAATGTGGTATATATATACAATGGAATACTACTCAGCCATAAAAAAAGACAAAATCGTCCCATTTGCAACAACATGGATGGGCCTGGAGCGTATTATGTTAAGTGAAATAAGCCAGAAAGAGAAAGACAAACACTGTATGATCTCACTCATATGTGGAATATAAACCAACACATGGACAGAGAAAACTGGACTGTGGTTACCCGGGAAGTGGGGGTGGGGGGTGGGCACAAGGGGTGAAGGGAGTCATATATGGGGTGATGGACAAACAAAAATGTACAACCCAAAATTTCACAATGTTAGAAACCATTAAAATATCAATTAAAAAAAAATCCATCTGATGATATCATGAGTGAACGTGTTCCACTTTAAAACAAAACACTGCTGTTATTCTGAGATATTGAGTTAGGATCTTTTTGCAAATATGCCGGATTTAAAATGTTTATTGATGTATAACATGCGTATAGAAATATACGCAGAAGTCATCCATGTAAACCTCCAAGAATTATTACAAAGTGAACACACTTGTGTGACCAAGAACTAGCACCAGCTTCACTCAGGTCCTGACAATCCCTTTCTCCCTCCTTCCTCCCCAAAGGTAGCTGACATCTTACCAACGAACACTATATATCGAGTTTGTCTTCTTATACAAGTGTTTTATTACAGAACAATTTAAACAATATATAAAATAAACAAAACAGCATAGTAGGCTCGGCACCCAGCTTCAACAACTACTAATCATCTGCCATTTTTGTTTCTTCCACACTCCATCCCATTCCCACCTCACTTTATTATTCTTTTACTCCTTTGTGTGTGGGGGGGGGGTAAGAAGTACGCACACTGAAAGGCACAAATCTCAACCTTACATTTTTGGCAAATAAACATACCCATATAACCTTCACCCCTTTAAGAATAGGATATTTCCATCACCCCCAGAAAACCCCTTCCTGTTCCTTCCTAGGCAATTTCTTCCTTCCCCCGAGGCAACCACTGTTCTGGTTTTTTCAGCATAGGTTCATCTTGGCTGAAATCATCCCACGTGTATTGTTTTCTGTCCAGCTTGCTTCCCTCGGCACGAGGTTGATGAGTCTCTCCCAGGATGTGTGTGTCAGCGTTTGCTCCTCGGCACAGCTGAGGGCGTTCTGCTCTGTGGATGCGCCGCAGTGGGCTCATCTCCTCCTGGGGACGTGCAGGTCATATCCTGTGAACAGTTTTGTACAAACGTTTTTTGGTATGCTGTTTAATTCCTTTATTAGCATTTAAGTGACACACCTTTGCATTTTTTAGTGGTTGGTCCAGATTACAATATGCATCTTTAACATATCACAGCCTACCTAGACTTAATAGTGCACAAGTTTAATCAATGTAAAATATGGAAGACTTGCTACAGAACAGTTCCATTTACCTCTGTCTGTCCTTTGTGCTATTGTTATCATAAATTTTACATCTTCTCATGTTATAAATCCCACAATACAGTGTTATAATTTTTGCTTTCAATAGTCATAGGTCTTTTAAAGTAATTAACATAAAAAAGTTATATATTTTGAGGCAGATGATTTGAGGCTCTGCAAATGTATTCTTTTTTTTTTAATTTCACCCACAGTTTTTGCATTCATCAGTCAGCCTTACCCACAATAATTATTACTGTGGTGTTCTAGTGGCGATTCTCTATTTCATGCTATCCAGCCACATTTATTATTTGGAATTCTGTGAGAAAGATTCCCTCCCTCCTTCTCCCGTCCTTCTTCCTTTCTTTCTCTTATTCTTTTTTATTCCTCTTTCTTTCTTCCTTTCTTATTTAATCTATTTTATGTCAGTATAGACTCATGGATATTTATTTTATTCTCTGTGTAATAATCCAATGCTACCATTATTTATTATGTTGCTCACAGTTTTCCAGCTTGAGCCATTGAGAAGTCTTTCAGATTGATTCCTTTTGACACATCTCATCATTTGCTGTGTTTTATTTAAAGCACTTTCCTACTTCTGACACTACAAGATGGTCCAGGTTCATATTGTATTTTCCATCTCCACCCTAGAATTAGCCATTTCTCCAAGAAAACCTGGTTCTTTTTATTGGAGAATGATATTTAGAAACCAAGATCTGGGAGCTAAGTGTGCTCATTGATACTAGGATGTCACTGCTTCTGGACCCTCTCAGCAGAGCCTGGAAATGTATGTATGAATATAAACACAGGCATACACATCTATCTATTCATCTATCAATCTATCCATCTATCTGGATAGATATATTAGAAGTGACATGGATTCATACTGATACTTCCAACTCCTATCCAGCACCACAGAGTTTATTCTAGCATTCTCCTTTTGTTTATTTTTAACTTCTTTGACCAACAGTGAGAAATTTAACTCCAGTTAGCTACAATATATTTCCTAATGTGTCAACTAGTTTCAGAATTGCTAATCCATATCCTTATGAAAAACAAACTTACCACCTAGAGTAGAGTGTTTGTGTACATTACTTTAGTTTTACAGTATCCCATCAAAACACTGTCTTCCAATGTAACTTAGGTCAGGACCTTTCATCCTCACCCATTATGTGTGGCTATGTCACATGCTTGTAATACAGTGAGATTCATTTGTCACTGCATTTCATCTGAGTTCCCCAGCATCCTGATTGATTTTTAAAATTTGCAGAGTAAAATTCACTCTTTGTAGTGTACAGTTCTGTGGGTTTTGACAACTTTATGGTCATGTATCCACCTCCACAGTAGCATACAGAGCTGTTTTTTTCACTCCCCAAAATTCTCTCATACTGTCCCTGTGTAATCAACCCCTTCCCCCCTTCCATCCCTTGGCAACCACTGATCATTTTTCATCTCTGTAATGCTGACTTTTCTAGAAAGTCATACAAATGAAACCACATACTGTACAGCCTTTTGAATCGGGCTTCCTTCACTTAGAGAAATGCAGCCAAGATTCATCCATGTTGTTGTGTGAATCAAGAGTTTATCCTTTTTATTGCCAAGTAGTATTCTAATGTCCCAATTCACCACAATTTCTTTCTCCATTCACCTGATGAAGGACATTTAGTTTATTTTCAGCTTGTGGCAATTATGAATAACATGGTTATGAATATTCACCCAAAGATTTTGTTTAAACATTAGTTTTCAATTTGCTTGAGTAAATCCCTAGGAGTGGGATATCTGAGTCATATAATAAGTGTATGTTTAACTTTATAAGAACCTGCTAAATCGTTATCCGAATGCAACTATCATGTTGCATTCCCAGTTCTAGTTGCTCCTTGTCCTCACCAGGACTTGATATTTGCAATTTTATTTTTTATTTCAGCCACCTAATAGGTGTGCGGAATATTATTGTGGCTTCTGCCTCCTTTTTGAAAGTGAGATCTGCTAAATATAGAATCTCGTGTTGACTTTTGGGTTTTGTTTCTGCACTTGAAAGATGTCATTTTGTTGTTGATTTGTCTCTTTTGTTTTTGATAATATATCATCCATCAATGACATTATTTCTCCCTGTATGTAATGTCTTCCCCTGTATATATGTATTTCCCTGACTGCTCTCAAGATTTTGTTTTTATCTTTGGATTTTAGCAGCTTGACTATCATGTGCCCAGGTATGGTTTTATTTTGTATTTTATTTTCTGGGTTTGCTGACTTCCTTGGATCTAAAATTTTAGATTTTCCACCAAATTTTGGAAGTTTTATGCTATTACTTATTGATTTGTCTTTCTGCCTCATTTAATTTTTCTGTCTCTCCCTTCTCTGCTGGGGACTCAATCATCTCACAGGTAAGGCTCTCTTCATTTTTCTTCAAAATTTTTACATTCTTTTGTTCAGACTGGATAATTTCTATTGCTCTATCTTCATGTTTCTTCTACTGTTCCTTTTTATTTTTAATTTTATTTACTTATTTATTTTTTGCCCCAAAGCCCCAGTAGATAGTTCTATGTCATAGCTGCACATCCTTCTAGTTGCTGTATGTGGGACGCAGCCTCAGTATGGTCAGAGAAGCAGTGCATGCGTGCGAGCCCAAGATCCGAACCCGGGGTCGCCAGCAGTGGAGCCCGCACACTTAACTGCTAAGCCCCAAGGCCGGCCCTCTTCTACTGTTTCTAATGTACATGTAAACTCAAAAGTATTTTTTTTATTTAATCTTCCTATTTGGTTCTTTTTTGTAATTTCCACTTCTCTGCTGAGTTTCCAGATATGTTCATTCATTATGAGAATATTTTTCATACCGCCTTGATCATCTTTATAATAGCTGCTGTCTTATCCTTGTCAGCTAATTGCAACACCATGGGGAGAGTTTCTCCTCCCTGCTTTTGGTCATATATGGATTACATTTTCACATCTCTTCAAATCTCATGATTTTTTAAACTGTGTACTGGAGGGCCGGCCCCATGGCTTAGCAGTTAAGTGTGCATGCTCTGCTACTGGCGGCCTGGGTTCAGATCCCGGGCGCGCACCGAGTCACTGCTTCTCCGGCCATGCTGAGGCCACGTCCCACATACAGCAACTAGAAGGACGTGTAGCTATAACACACAACTATCTACTGGGGCTTTGGGGGAAAAATAAATTAAAAAAAATTAAACTGTGTACTGGAAACCATGAATGATAGTTATAGAGACTCTAGATTCTATTGTATTCCTTTGAAGAGTGTTGTTATTTTTCTAGCAGGGAGTTAACTTGGCTGGACTGAAACTCCAATCTTCTCTCCTTTACCGTGAGCATAGCTGAAATCCTCATTCAGTTCTTTCATCTACCAATTGCTGTTTTTACACTAAGCCCTCTGGGGTCTACCCTGCATGTGTGTTGTTCAAAGATCTGCCAATTTGGTGTGTGTGGGGGGGAGACTTACGTACATATTTTGAGATTTTCCTCTGTGTGTCTCCCTCCCTTCCAGAATTTCTCCCTTAACTTTCCAGCTACTCTGTCAGCCCCAAAATACATCCTCTAACTTTACAAGAAAGACTGTAGTTTTTCCCCTGTCTCGGCCATGTACAGATTTTGGAATGCTTTGAGGCAAAAGACTCAAGCTTGCAAATACCTCCTGGTACAATTCCCATCATTTAAGGGAAGGCTCCCTGTCAGTTCTGCTTGCTTTCGGAAGACATTTATACATACACACATATACACATTTATTATATGTATATTACATATAAATACATGATTCTATATAAATACATATAATATGTATTCAGATTTTATCATTGTTATATGTGAGAGTGTTAGTTCAACAAGCCACTCCACCATTACTGGAAGCCAGACCTCGGTTTTGTTTCTTTTTTAGATTTTATATAAATGGAATTAAAAAATCTATAGCTTTTTGAATATAATTTCTTTTATGCAGCATTTTGGTTGTGATATTCATCTATGTTATTGCATGTAGTTAGTGTTTGTTCATTTGTTGAAAATAATTAATTTTTTTAAATGGTCATAAAATATGCATAACCTAAAATTGACCATTTTAACCATTTTTAAGTGTACAGTTCAGTGACATGCAGTACATTCACATTGTTGTGTAGCCATAACCTCCAACCATCCACAGAACTATTTTCACCTTGCACTGAAACTCTGTGCTCATTAAGCAACAACTCCCTGTTATCCTTCCCTCTTGCCCTTGGGAAACACCATTCTCCTTTCTATTCCTATGAATTTGAGTACTTTAAGTACCTTATATGAGTGGAATCATACAGTATTTTTCCTTTTGTGGATGGCTTTATTTCACTTAGCATAAAGTCCTCAAGATTCTTCCTTGTCATAAAATGTGTCAGAATTTCTTCCTTTTTAAGGGTGAATGGTATTCCACTCTGTGTATACACCACATTTTTTTTGTTATTTCATCTGTTGATGGACACCTGGTTTGCTTCCAGCTTCTGGCTATTTTGAATAATGCTGTTAAGAACACGGGTGTATATTTATGTCTTTATACCTCTGCATTCAATCATTTTGGGTGTATGCCCATAAATGGTTTTCTGAGATTCATTTTTTCACACGTGGGTGGGTTCCCCACACCTCCAACAAGCAATTCTTGGAATGCCAGCTAGTCGTCAGATAATTCAACTCAATTTGATGCTGTCAACACAGAGATACATCAGACTCCACAGGTTGAGGGCTTAGTGCTATAAGACTGCACACCCACCCTACCTCACCTCAACTTCAGATACCAGTTACAAGCCCAGGCTGTTACCTGTACTTCTGACTGGCTATAAACCAGAGGTTCCCACAACCTCCTCATTGGGTTTGATTAATTTACTAGAGTGGCTCACAAAACTCAGAGAAACATTTACTACATCACCAGTTTATTATAAGAGGATATGACTCAAGAACAGCCGATGGAAGTGGTGCATTGGGAAAAGTATGTGAGAAGGGGCACAGAGCTTTCATGCCATATCCAAGTGCACCATTCTCCAAACACTCCTTGTCATTGCCAACCAGGAAGCTCTCTGAACCTCCTTCTATTGGGATTTTAATGGAGACTCTGTCACGTAGGCATGATTAATTATTAACTCAGTTTCCAGCCCCCCTCCCCTCTCTGCAAGATAAGGGGTAGGGCTAAAAATTCGAATCTTCTAATCAGGGCTTGGTCTTCCTGGTGACCAGCCCCCATCCAAGAGCCATCCAGAAGCCCATCCAGAGTTGCCTCAATAGAACAAAAGCTTCTCCTAGTGTTCTTATCAATTAGAAAATTACAAGGAGGTCAGCCCCGTGGCTTAGCAGTTAAGTGCACATGCTCCGCTACTGGCGGCCCAGGTTTGGATCCCGGGCGTGCACTGATGCACCGCTTCTCCGGCCATGCTAAGGCCACATCCCACATACAGCAACTAGAATGATCTGCAAGTATGACATACAACTTTCTACTGTGGCTTTGGGGAGAAAAAAGGAGGAGGATTGGCAATAGATGTTAGCTCAGAGCCGGTCTTCCTCAGCAAAAAGAGGAGGATTATCACGGATGTTAGCTCAGGGCTGATCTTCCAAAAAAAAAAAAAAAAGGAAATTACAAGGGTTTTAGGGTCTCTGTGTCAGGGATGGTGTCAAAGACAAATATTAGAATAAGAGTTGCTCCTAGTGTTCTTATCATTTAGGAAATTACAGAGTTTTAGGAGCTTTGTGCCAGGAACTGGAGGCAGAGACTGATAAATGTATTTTCTATTATTTCAGAACCCATAAGTGGAATTGCTAGATCATGTGGTGAATTCTAGTTTTAATTTTTGAAGGAACTGCCATACTGTTTTCCAATTTTATGTTCGCACCTTCATTGCACAAGCGGTCTAATTTCTCAACATCCTTGCCAACACTTGTTATTTTCTGATTTTGTGATAGTAACTATGCTAATGGGTGTGAACATGTATCTCATTGTGGTTTTATTTTGCATTTTCCTGATAGTTAGTGATGTTGAACATCTTTTCATGTGTTTACTGGCCATTTTATATTTTGTTTGGAGAAATGTCTATTCAAGTCCTTCGTGCATTTTTAAATTGGGTTGTTTTTTTATTGTTGAGTTGTAGGAGTTCTTTATATATGCTAGATATTAATCCTTTATCAGATATGTGATTTGTAAATCTTTTCAACCATTGCCTTTTTACTCTGTTGCTAGTATCTTGTGATACAGAAAACGTTTCATTTTGATGACGTGCAATTTGTTATTTTTTTTGTTGCTTATGTCATTGGTGTCATAGTAAAAAAATCATTGTTGGCAATGGCATTTGGACCCAATGACATGCAGCTTTTACCTTGTGTTTTCTTCTAAGGATTTTATAGCTTCAACTCTAACATTTATATCTTGGATCCATTTTGAGTTAATTTTTGTATATGGTGTAAGGTAAGGGTCCAACATCATTCTATTGTATGTGGGTATCCAGTTTTCCAGCACCATTTGTTGAAATCTTATCCTTTCTCCAATGAATGATCTTTGCACCCTTGTCAAAAATCATTTGACCATATATGCAAAGATTTATTTCAGGGCTCTCTATAATATTTCATAAGTATATTGTGTGTATTTATGCCAGTACCACACTGTTTTGATTACTTTGTAGTAAGTTTTGAAATCAGGAAATGTGTGTTCTCTAACTTTGTTCTTCTTTTTCTAGATTGTTATGGCTATTCAGGGTCCCTTGAGAGTCCATAGGAATTTTAGGATAGATTTTTCTATTTTTGCAAAAAAATCATTGGAATTTTTACCTCCATGAGTAAGTTGATTCTTAAGTATTTTACTCTTTTCGATGCTATTGTAAATAAAAATGTAAAGTTTTTAAATTTCTTTTTCAGATTACTTGTTATTAATGTATAGAAGAACAACAAATTTTTGCAGGTTAATTTTGTGTCCCACTACTTAGCATAATTTATTAGTTCTAAAATATTTTTGTGGAATTTTTAGGGGTTTCAACATATAAGATATTATGTGTAAACAAATATAATATTACTTCTTCCTTTCCAATTTGAATGCTATTTCTTTCTTTTTCTTATCTAATTGCTTTGGCTAGAACTTCTAATACCATGTTGAATAGAAGTGGTGAAAGTGGGCCTTCTTACCTTTCTCCTGATCTTAGATACAAAGATTTCAGTCTTTCACCCTTGAATACGATGTTCTCTGTGGATTTCTGTATATGGCTTTTACTATGTTGAAGTAGCTTCCCTTTACTCTGAGGGTTTTTTAGTGTTTTTAACATGAAAGCATGTTTAGTTTTGTCAAACGCCTTTTCTGCATCCATTGAGATGATCACTTTTTTTCCTTCATTCTGTTAATGTGGTTAATTACATTGATTCCTTTTCATATATTGAAACATCCTTGTATTCCAGGAATAAATCCCACTTAAAAATGATGTATAATCCTTTTAATATGCTGCTGAATTTGCTTTGTTACTATTTTATTGAGGATTTTTGTATCAATATTCATGAAAGGTATTCACCTGTAGTTTTCCTTTCTCTTAGTGTCTTTGGCTTTGATATCAGGGTAGTACTAACTCCATAGGATGACTTTAGAAGTATTCTATCCTCTTCAACTTTTTTAAAGAGTTTGAAAAGAATTGGTGTTAGTTAATTTAAAAAAAGTCTATGGACCTAGGAATAAATTCAGCATAAAATAAATACAAATAAACATTTTTTTAAATGTGAAAAAGTCTTTTCCTAAAATAATTAAAACTTAAGCAAGTACATTTATCACTGTATTTCTAAAAATTGTTTGTAACCTAATAGTAAGCATGAACAAATTGTTAGAATTAAAATGACTCAAATGTTAATTTTCTTCATTGCAAATTTTCTGACATAAGTATTCGATGCCATCATGTATGACATCTTTTATGAAAAAATGGTCATTTTTTGTAGTATTTGAGAACATTATGAATTTTCCCAGTGGTCTCTGACAATGCTCTGATGTGCAAAGTTATCTTTTCAACATGTATGTCTTATCATCATCTTTAAAAAATTAACAAACTCTGTCAGGTGCTAATTAATCAACTACTTTTCATATGATTCAGGTTCTCCACCATCAACTTCTCTAACCATCAGGAAATTCTACAACTTCTGCAAGATTAACAATTTTACCATATTGTATTCATCTCGTGTGGTTTAAAACATCCAAAAATCATTGATAAACTGACCCTGCCCAAACTAAAGCATGACGAATTATGAAAAATGGTCTCTGTTAAGTGGGGAGGGATTTCACGTTGAACTTAATTTTATAATTGGTCAATTTATTACAGTGTATTGTTCTGTTATGTAGTTCACTTCTTTTTTTAAGAAAGCGATAGTTGAGGGCACTTAGATAATAAAAAGTTGAGAAAATAAGAAACTGATACACACTATAAGCTTCAAATATTTTCAAGCATAAGATGCAGTAAGAACTAAAACTAAGAAATGGCAGAGGAAATAGAGATAAGATGATAAAATTTCAAAACTGAATCTATAATAACATCTCAATGGCTACCGTTGTGGTGCCAAGAAGATGGTGAAATCAAAGCACTCATAAAGATGATAAAAAACAGACTGCAAAGAAAAAAGACTGAAATTTGTGTGTGTGTGTGTGTGTCAGGAAGATCAGCCTTGAGCTAACATCTGTGCTAATCCTCCTCTTTTTGCTGAGGAAGACTGGCTCTGAGCTAAGATCTATTGCCAATCTTCTTCCTTTTCTTCCTCAAAGCCCCAATAGATAATTGTATGTCATATTTGCACATCTTTCTAGTTGCTGTATGTGGGACGCGGCCTCAGCATGGCCAGAGAAGCAGTGCATCCGTGTGCACCTGGGATCCGAACCCGGGCCGTCAGTAGCGGACCGCACGCACTTAACCACTAAGCCACGGGGCTGGCCCAAGACTGAAATCTTTAAAGAGAGAATTTTTACAGCGATATTACAGATAGATAACAGGGAAGAGAAGTTGGAGTGAGAGACTATCTGTTTCTTAATTTACTTCCACCGTAGAGAACAAAAAACCAATTTGCTGAAATGTTTATTCCCTTCTCTGACCCTATCTTTACCTGCAAAATCTGAGCACTGATTCAATGTCACATTCCTCCTTTTCCATCCTCGTGTAACAGAGCAATTAAGCTCATCTGAAACCTCAACTGCCCAGTCTGTGAAATAAGGCCGGCCATCCATTCTCACAGAGGAGCCAACTGGAGGTATGATTTTTGGTTCTGAATTCAGCTCAACATCTTCAAAGAGTTGTATGTGGCCTTCCTTATCCAGGGCTATCAATGAAGGGCTGGTTGGCTTTCAGAGAAGACCAATTCACAGTCAGCTCAGACATTTTCTGTTGAGCTCTCTAAAGAAGGCTGTGGGGCATGTCAGTAAGAGTTCATTTCTATACGGGTTATAATTTTATTTTATTCAGAGATTTATAAAGAAATTTACATGGTAAATATTACTTATTAACAAGAAAAAAGGTGGTCTATTCTCTGATCATTTAAGCAAAATCCTCCTCTCAGGGCCCAGCCATGGACAAAGCCCAGATTCAACCTCCATGTGTCTGCCAGGCACTCTGTGGTCCATGGGAAGCCCTCAAGTTGGCAGCCTGTTCCCTTGTGTCTTGTGCTTGTACTTAATCTTCCATCTCTTCAGAGTACAACTAGACAGAAGCTCAAAGGACTTGACATTGGAGAAATGTACTTTTCATTATCTTTAGACTTCTACACTTTTTCAAAAGACTCTCAGCATTTCCAGTAATTGTGCAGCAATTTACCCAACACTAAAGTTCTCACTATTAAAAATTAAAATAAATAAATTTTGAAAAGGAAAAAAGTGATCTTTGCAGATTTGTACAGAATCTATATAATGGGTGCATCCTTATAAAGGGAGGAAAGATAACAAATTTAACTATTTTGGTTAGTTAACACTGTAAGTAATATACTTTACATATTAGCATTTTTGAGATTATTTGTATTTAAAGATACTGCTTCAAACCCCTAAATCATTGTATGTGGTAGAGTCTACCATCTGCTTTGGCTGAACAATTATATACAGTAAGTCAGCCAACATTCTTCCATTCCTGTATAATCTTATATGTGGGTGGTAATGGTTAGTTCTTATAGATTATTTGAATACGTGCATATCACAAAATACAGGTGACCATTAAAAATTAAAGTGTTCACCAAATAGAAGATTATCTGATTCCCAGAAAAAGAAAACATTACTGTGACATTAAGGCTAAAACTGTCAAAAAGGAAGCCAAGATACACTCAAGCAAAGCTTTTGCTGAAAAGTTAATTGGATCATCTTTGAAACTTTATCAGGTTTACTGTGTAAGCAAGATACTTTCAGAGCCTAGAATATAGAAAGTGTTTATTGCTACGTTAACAATGTGATCATTTATTTTGTAAATGTTAACATTACAGATGGAATTCATTTTCTACTATATTCAGATTTTCAAGTTCTGCTAAATCTTAAGGCCACATTACTGGCAAGTTGGGATACCTCTGGACATCTGAAAAATATGAA